>NW_016813678.1:548856-558813 GCF_001698545.2 Rhinopithecus bieti
AAACTTTTCTTTCATTGCCTCAAAACTTCACCCAAAAAAAGGATTGAATGAATTCCAAGTTTTAAAGTTTAAGAATTCTACTACAAATTTAACTTCAAGGAGAAAATACTCTAAGTTATAATTAATGAATTATTGTTGAATGTTTAGGACACAAAGTCTCATACTAGAAATCCACAAAAAAAAAAAAAAAAAAAAGTTTTGAATCCATAATAGGGAAAAAGATAGTGGGTGATATGGTTTGGCTCTGTGTCCCTACTCAAATCTAATTTTGAATTGTACTCCCATAATTCCCAAGTGTTGTAGGAAGGACCCAGTGGAAGATAATTTGAATCATGGGGGCGGTTTCCCCCATACCCTTCTCATGTTACTGAATAAGTCTCAGGAGATCTGATGGTTTTATCAGGGGTTTCTACTTTTGCATCTTACTCATTTTCTCTTGCTACTGCCATGTAAGAAGTGCCTTTCACCTCCTGCCATGATTCTGAGTTATCCCCAGCCATATCGAACTGTAAGTCCAATTGAACCTCTTTTTCTTTCCAATCTTGGGTATGTCTTTATCAGCAGCATGAAAATGGACTAATACAGTACATTGGTACCAGTAGAGTGGAGTAGTGCTGAAAAGATACCCAATACCCAAATATATGGAAATGACTTTGGAACTGGGTAACAGGCAGAGGCTGGAACAGTTTGGAGGGTTTGAAGAAGAAAGGAAAATGTGGGAAAGTTTGTAACTTCCCTGTGACTTGTTGAATGGCTTTGACCTAAAGCCTGATAGCGATATGGATAATAAGGTCCAGGCTGAGGTGGTCTTAGTTGAAGATGAGGAATTTATTGGGAACTGGAGCAAAGGTGACTCTTACTAAGTTTTAGCTAAGAGACGGGCAGCATTTTGCCCCCATCCTAGAGATTTGTGGAATTTTGAACTTGAGAGAGATGATGTAGGGTATCCGGCAGAAGAAATTTCTAAGCAGCAAACCATTAAAAATGTGACTTGGGGCCAGACATGGTGACTCATGCCTATAATCCCACACCTTGGGAGGCTGAGGTGGGCGGGTCACTTGAGTCAGGAGTTCAGGACCAGCCTGGTCAACATGGTGAAACCCATATCTACTAAAAATACAAAAATTAGCTGGGTGTGGTGGCATATGCCTATAGTCCCACCTACTTGAGAGGCTGAGGCAGGAGAATTGCTTGTACCAGGAGGTGGAGGTTATAATGAGCTAAGCTCACACCACTGCACTCCAGCCTGAATGACAGAGAAGAGAATCAATTGTAGCAGGAGACAGAGGTTACAATGAGCTGAGATCACACAACTGCACTCCAGTCTGGATGACAGAGTAAGACTCTGTCTCAAAATAAAAAAAAAAAAAAATGTGACTTGGGTGCTGTTAAAAGCACTCCATTTTAAAAGGGAAACAAAGCATAAAAGCAGAAAATTTGCAGCCTGATGATACAGTAGAAAAGAAAAACCCATTTTTTGAGGAGAAATTCAAGCTGGCTGCAAAAATTTGCATAAGTAACAAGGAGCCCAATGTTAATCCCCAAGACAATGGGGAAAATATCTCTAGGACATGTTGTAGGCCTTCATGGCAGCCCTCCCTTTACAGACCCAGAAGCGTAAGAGGAAAAAATGGTTTTGTGGGCCAGGCCTAGGGTCCCCATGCTGTGTGCTGCCTAGGGACTTGGTGCCCTGCATTCCAGCTGCTTCAGCCATTGCTAAAAGGGGTCAAGGTAGAGCTTGGCTTATGGTTTCAGAGGGTGCAAGTCCCAAACCTTGGCAGCTTCCATATGGTGTTGAGCTGGCAGGTGTACACAAGTCAAGAATTGAGGTTTAGGAACCTCCACCTAGATTTCAGAATGTGTATGCAAATGCCTGGATGCCCAGGCAAAAGTTTGCTGCAGGTTGGGGCCCTCATGGAGAACCTCTGCTAGGGCAGTGTGGAAGGGAAATGTGGGGTTGGAGCCTCCACACAGAGTGCCTACTAGGGCACTGCCTAGTGGAGCTGTGAGAAGACAGTCATTGTCCTCCAGATCCCAGAACGGTAGATTTACTGACAGCTTGCACCATGCACCTGGGAAAGCTACAGACACTCAACACCAGCCTGTGAAAGCAGCCAGGAGGGAGGTATACCCTGCAAAGACAAGGGGGTGGAGTTGCCCAAGACTTTGGGAACCTATCTCTTGCATCAGTGTGACCTGGAAGTGAGACATGGAATCAAAGGAGATCACTTTGGAGCTTTAAATTTTGACTGCCCCACTGGATTTCAGACTTGCATAGGCCCTGTAACCACTTTGTTTTGGCCAATTTCTCCCATTTGGAACTGCTGTATTTATTCAATACCCATATTCTCATTGTGTCTAGGGAGTAACTAGCTTGCTTTTGACTTTATACGCTCATAGGCAGAAGGGACTTGACTTGTCTCAGATGAGACTTTGGACTGTGGAGTTTTGGGCTAATGCTGAAATGAGTTAAGACTTCGGGAGACTGTTGGGAATGCATAATTGGTTTTGAAATGTGAGGACATGAGATTTGGGGGGGTCATGGGTGGAATGGGTTTTGCTCTGTGTACTCACCCAAATCTCATCTTGAATTGTATTCTCGCCGGGCGCAGTGGCTCAAGCCTGTAATCCCAGCACTTTGGGAGGCCGAGACGGGTGGATCACGAGGTCAGGAGATCGAAACCATCCTGGCTAACACAGTGAAACCCCGTCTCTACTAAAAAATACAAAAAACTAGCTGGACGAGGTGGCGGGCGCCTGTAGTCCCAGCTACTCGGGAGGCTGAGGCAGGAGAATGGCGTGAATCCGGGAGGCGGAGTTTGCAGTGAGCCGAGATCCGGCCACTGTACTCTAGCCTGGGCGACAGAGCGAGACTCCGCCTCAAAAAAAAAAAAAGAAAAAAGAAAAAAGAAAGAAAAGAATTGCATTCTCATAATTCCCATGTGTTGTGGGAGTAACTCAATGGGAGATAATTTAAATTATGGGGGCGGTTTCCTCCTTACAGTTCTCATGGTAGTGAATAAGTCTCATAAATCTGATGGTTTTATTAAGGGTTTCTGCTTTTAAATCTTCCTCATTTTCTCTTGCCACCACCATATAAGAAGTGCCTTTCACCTCCCTCCATGATTCTGAGGCCTCCCCAGCCATATGAAACTGTAAGTCCAATTTAACCTCTTTCCGTACCTGACCTGATAATGTCAGGTATGTCTTTATCAGCAGCATGAAAATGGACTTATACAGTGGCCATTAATCGCTTGAACTTTTAACTGTGAGAATTAAATTTTGCTACATATTCAGCCTAACTTTACATAGTTAGCTAAGCTCTATATCATTACATAATTACAAATATAGTTATATGATGAGTTAAGTCCTATGAAAAAGAAAGAATATCATTTCATGTAGGTACACACAGTCCTCAAAATTTGCTTGTAAATTATTTGGCTTTTAAAACATAATTTTTGATAGAAAATATTTTAAATTATAGCCTCTCCCCACCTGAAACCTATTGAATGTGTAATTCAGTTGAATTGTGCTTATTATACTTGAGACAGAACTCTGAGTTCAGGAAGGAAGGAGGTAGAGAACAAATATTTACTTCTTTCTGGCTACAGGACTGGCTGTGAATAAAATTTGGCATAGGCAATATACATGGGAATTTTTTTACTTTTTTATATTTATTCCTCTCTCACTTGAATATTGCTGCTATTTGGGTATACTATGCTCATTTCCTAATTTAAACTATGCTTATTAGCACACTTCCTGGGACCAGCCTACCCCTCAAACTACTCTGTGCCTCAAAATTATCTCCTCCATTCTTGTTGCTGCTACAGTGCCTTGCACATAGAAGTCACACAATAATTATTCATTAAAAGAATGAATGAAATAAGAAACATAGAAAGTCTTAGAGAAAGCACCAACCTAACAGGAAGAAAAGATGTGGCTTTAATTGATCCTTTGCCTCTTTACGTCCTCTACATTTACATTCTCAGCTATTCTTCAAGTTTTATACAGTTGTTGTTCTGTATAATGATTTCTTGAAGGCAAAAGCCTGAGCTCCAACAAGGTTAGGGGGCATCAGTGCAGATGTTTTATGCACATTTTAGAATTGGTGTTGATAGAAGTCTCATTTTAAATGATGTAAAAAATGAGGCTGTATAGCCTGATTCATAATGCTCAAAAGACCATTATGAATCATTATGAAACAAAGCAAACACATAGTTGTTGTATGATATAGCAGTTCTAGACTTGCTTCATGTGTTTCAAACAGTGATGGTTCCTTAAGAAGTCACATCTCTGGGCTAACACATATAGAGGCACGATAAAACAGTACAGTTACTGTGCTCTAATGTAGTTCATGGCCAACACTGCTTAGTGCTGAGTGTGGCACCCACGGTAATTTGTGGGCGAGGTGCCTCCTTAGGCCTTTCCTGTGTTGCATACCTATCTCATTGCTAAACTGCGTCTGGTTAGAAAGCCCATCCACATGCTCTTGTATGGTCAAAAAGGAGAGACTTCCTCTATACAGAACTCACTCAATGCCCGGCATGGGCACATGGCAGGCTGACAGCCAAAATGTGCCCACTAAGCCCCTAACAAATGAATCATGAATCTGGGTGACTGGAGAGACAAATGTTTACCATGGAATGGTAACAAAAAAGTCTGGGCTTTTTGCCATTTCGGAAAAAAAAAAAAAAAAAGAAAAGAAGCATGTGATCCTTCCTATCCTTTCCCAGATAGAGCTCTGAGAAGGTGTAGTACAATCAACTCAGTCTTTGGAGGGGCATATTGACAATAAAATGATACTTTGTATAATTTCACAATTTTATGTGTGTGTGTGTGTGTGTGTGCGTGTGTGTGCGCGCGCGCGCAGTGATTTTCTCTCTTGTGGTGACTGATTTGCTTTACCATAAAACAAAGTAGGATGATACTATTATAATTTATCCTTTCCTATCACATCGTGTTTTAATTTAAGATTATACAGCAAATAGACTGTGTTATTACTCATTGAACACCAAGAATGAAGAAAGAATAATATAAGGTTTTTGAGTATGGTTCTTTTCTCTGCTCAGTGTCAATTCTAGCTCTGCCACTATCTGGCTGTGGGATGTTTGGTAAGTTACTTAACATCTTCCCCTATAATGTGGTCATTGAAACTAGACAATACGTGTGTATGTATTAAGTGCCTGGAACAGATTAATAATAAATGCCAGTTGAAAATTATTTATTTGCAGAGGATGATGGTGGATAGGACTAGCTTGCAGCTCCTGCCCACATGGACAGAGCAGCATGTGGAGACTCACATAGTGAACTTTTGCTCCAAGAACTATCACAGGAACATACCAGGAAAGCCGAGATAATCCACAGACCCTTTGAAGGAATGGGATCACTGCTACAGGCTCTCTGAGATGCCAAAAAACTGTGAGTTGAGTTGCTTTCTCAGGAGGGACTGAGAAAGGTGGTGGTCTGGGACATGTTCTCTGCCTGTCACTAGCTGCCTGAAAATAGACTTAGTGCTGCAGAGGGGATACGGTGTGACTGAGACCAGCCTTTTAAGACTGCAGGCTGTGTGGGAGCAGGGTGAAGCCTGTGACTGCTGGCTTTCCCCTACTTCCCTGGTGACCTGTATGATGCAGCAGAGGCAGGTATAATCCCCCTGGGAATATAACTTCATTAGACTGGGAACCACACCACCATCCCCTACAGCAGCCACAACAAACCCCACACAAGGAGAGGCTGGGCTCAGACAAACCTATCCGTGCCCCCACCTGGTAGTCTTTCTCTGTTCACCCTGATAGCCAAAGACAATGGTCATAAACTTTTAGGGGCTCTATGGCCCTGCTCACCTTCTGAGAAACCCAGATACTTAACCAGGTAGCCCTAGGGCCAGTTTGCATACTCCCTATAGGACCACAACTGATGCGCTCTTGAAAGCGCCACCTCCTGGGTGGAGGCAAACCAACACCAGTGCACTAAACAAAACCAGTGCACTAAACAAAAACACAACCAAAAACCCTCATAGAGTCCATTTCACTCCCCTGCTACTTCCACCAGGGCAGGTGCTGGTATCCACAGCTGCAAGACCTAAAGATAGACCATATCATAGTACTCTTTGCAGACACTCCTTAGTACCAGCCTGGAGTCCAGTAGCTCTGCTGGGTGACTAGACCCAGAGGAGCAAAAACAATCACTACAGTTTGGTCTCAGAGAGCTCCATTCTTAGGGGAAAGGGGAGAACACCACATCAAGGGAACACCCTTGAGATGAAAGAATCTGAAAAGCAGCCCCTGAGTCTCAGATTTTCCCTCTGACATAGTCTACCCAAATTGGGGGGAACCAGAAAAACAATTCTGATAATATGATAAAACTTATAAAGTCCTAAAGAACTTATAAACTTCTTTAGGACTCCCAAAAGATCATACCAGCTCACCAGCAATGGATCCAAACCCAAACAAAATCTCTAAATTGCCAGAAAAAGAATTTGGAATGCTGATTATTAAGCTAATCAAGGAGTCACCAGAGAAAGGTGAAGTCCAACTTAGATAAATCAAAAACATGATACAGGAAATGAGAGGAAAACTCTTCAGTGAAATAGAAAGGATAGATAAAGAAAAATCACAGCTTCTGGAAAGCAAGGACACACTTAGAGATATTGAAAATGCACTAGAAAGTCTCAGCAAGAGAATCAAATGAGCAAAAGAAAGAACTTCAGAGCATCAAGACAAGGCTTTCAAATTAACCCATTTTGTTAAAGAAAAAAAAAAAAAGAAAAAATAATCTTTCAAACTGAACAAAGCCTCCAAGAAGTTTGGGACTATGCTAAATATCCAAACCTAAGAATAATTGTTATTCCCAAGGAAGAAGAGAAATCTAAAACTTTGGAAAACATGTTTGAGAGAATATTCTAGACATCCAAATGCAAGAAGCTCAAAGAACACCTGGAAAATTCATTGCAAAAAGATCATTGCCTAGGCAAATAGTCATCATGTTATCTGAAGACCAGATGAAAGAAAGAATCTAATTTAGAGCTGTGAGGCAAAAGCATCAGGTGACCTATAAAGAAAACCCTATCAGATTAACAACAGATTTCTCAGCAGAAACCCTACAAGATGGAAGGGATTGGGGTCCTATATTTTAGCCTCCTTAAACAAAACAATTATTAGTCAAGATTTTTGTATCCAGCCAAACTAAGCTTCATAAATGAAGGAAAGATACAGTCTTTTCCAGACAAACAAATGGTGTGAGAATTTGCCACTACCAAGCCAGCACTACATGAACTACTAAAAGGAGCTCTAAACCTTGAAATAAATCCTCAAAATACACCAAAATAGAACCTTCTTACAGCATAAGTCTTATATGATCTATAAAACAATAACACAATGAAAAACCTACAACAAGGTATTCAGACAACAAATAGCAAAATGAATGAAATAATACCTCATATCTCAATACTACATTGAATGTAAATGGCCTAAATGCTGCACTTAAAAGATACAGAATGGCAGAATGGATACAGATTTACCAATCAAGTTTCTGCTGTCTTCAGGAGACTCACTTAACACATAAGGACTCACATAAACTTAAGGTAAAGGGGTGGAAAAAGATATTTCATGCAAATGGACACCAAAAGTGAGCAGAAGTAGCTGTTCTTATGTCAGACAAAACAAACTTTAAAGGAACAGCAGTTTAAAAAGACAAAGACAGACATTATATAATGATAGAAGAACTAGTCCAGCAGGGAAATATCACAATTCTAAATATATGTGCACCTAACACTGGAGCTCCCAAATTTAAAAACAATTACTTCTAGACCTAAGAAATGAGATAGACGGCAACACAATCATAGTGGGAAATTTTAATACTCCACCGACAGCACTAGACAGGTCATCAAGACCGAAAGTCAAGAAACAATGGACTTAAGGTACACCCTAGAACAAACGAACTTAACAAATATTTATAGAACATTCTACCCCACAACTGCAGAATATACATTCTATTCATCAGCACATTGAACATTCTCCAAGATAGACCATATGATAGGCCACAAAACAAGTCTCAGTAAATTTAAGAAAATTGAAATTATATCAAGTACTCTGTCAGAACACAAAGGAATAAAATTGGAAATCACCTCCTCCAAAAGGAACCCTCAAAATCATGCAAATATATGGAAATTAAATAACCTGCCCCTGAATGCTCACTGGGCAAACAGTGAAATCAAGATGGAAATTTAAAAAATTATTCGAACTGAGTAATTGTGATACAGCCTACTAAAATGTCTGGGATACAGCAAAAACAGCGATAAGAAGAAAGTCCATAGCATTAAATGCCTATATCAAAAAGCCTGAAAGAGCACAAATAGACAGTCTAAGGTCACACCTCACAGAACTGGAGAAAAAAGAATAATCCAAACCCAAACCCAAATCCAGCACAACAAAAGAAATAACCAAAATCAGAGCAGAACTAAATGATATTCAAACAAAAAAGTACAAAAGATAAATGAAACAAGAAGCTGTTTTTTTGAAAAGTTAAATAAAATAGATCATTTGCGAGATTAACCAAGTAAAGAAGTGAGAAGATCCAAGTAAGCTCAATTAAAAATGAAACGGGAGATATTACAACTGATACCACAGAAATACAAAAGATTATTCAAGGCTACTATGAACACCTTTATCCACACAAACTAGAAAACCTAGAGAGATGGATAAATTCTTGGAAATATACAACCTTTCTAGATTAAACCAGGAAGATATAGAATCTCTGAACAGACCAATAATAAGCAGCAAGATTGAAATAAAATTTTTTAAAACTGCCAAAAATAAAAGTTCAGTACCAGATGGATTCACAGCTGAATTCTATCAGACATTCAAAGAAGAATTGACACCAATCTTACTGACACTATTACAAAAGATAGAGAAAGAGGGAATTTCCTGAAATCATTCTATGAAGCCAGTATCACCCTAATAGCAAAACCTGGGAACGACATAACAAAAATAAAATCACAGACCAGTATCCCTGATGAACATAGATGCAAAAGTCCGCAACAATATCCTAGAGAACTGAATCCAACAGCATATCAAAAAGATAATCCACCATGATCAAGTGGGTTTCATACCAGGGATGCAAGGATGGTTTAACATATGTAAGTCAATAAATGTGATACACAACATAAAGAGAATTAAAAACAAAAATCACATGATCATCTCAATAGACACAGAAAAAACATTTGACAAAATCCAGCATCCCTTTATGACTAAAACCCTCAACAAAATCAGCATAGAAGAGACACACCTTAAGGTAATAAAAGCTGTCTACAACAAATCCACAGCCAACATTATACTGAATGGGGAAAAGTTGAAAGCATTCCCCCTGAGAAGTGGAACAAGACAAGGATACCCACTTTCACCACTTCTATTCAACATAATATGGGAAGTCTTAGCCAGAGCAATCAGACAAGAGAAAGAAATAAAGGGCATCCAAATCAGCAAAGAGGAAGTCAAACTGTCATTGTCTGTTGATGATAGGATTGTATACCTAGAAAACATTAAAGACTCATCCAAAATCTCCTAGAACTGGTAAATGAAAAAGTTTCAGCATAAAAAATTAATGTACACAAATTAGTAGTTCTCTGGTATACACCAACAGCAAACAAGTTAAGGATTAAATCAAGAACTCAACCCCTTTCACAATAACTGAAAAAAAAAAAAAAAAAAAAAAAAAAAAAAAAAAAAAAAAAACCATAGGAATATACCTAACCAAAGATGTGAAAGACTTCTACAAGGAAAACTACAAAACACTGCTGAAAGAAATAACAGAAGACCGAAACAAACAGAAACACATCCCAAGCTCACGGATGGGTAGAATCAATATTATGAAAATGACCATACTGCCAAAAGTAATCTAGAAATTCAATGTTATTCCCATCAAACTACCACCAACATACTTCACAGAACTAGAAAAAAA
>NW_016813678.1:558931-561963 GCF_001698545.2 Rhinopithecus bieti
AAAAAAAACCATAGGAATATACCTAACCAAAGATGTGAAAGACTTCTACAAGGAAAACTACAAAACACTGCTGAAAGAAATAACAGAAGACCGAAACAAACAGAAACACATCCCAAGCTCACGGATGGGTAGAATCAATATTATGAAAATGACCATACTGCCAAAAGTAATCTAGAAATTCAATGTTATTCCCATCAAACTACCACCAACATACTTCACAGAACTAGAAAAAAATCTTAAAATTCATATTTTAAAATTTAAAATTCATATTACCACAGAACCAAAAAAGAGCCCACATAGCCAAAGCAAGACTAAGCAAAAAGAACAAGTCTGGAGGCATCATATTACCTGACTTCAAACTACATTATAAGGTCATAGTCACCAAAACAACATGGTAAAAGTATACAAATAAGCACATAGAGCAATGAAACAGAATAAAGAAACCAGAAATAAAGCCAAACACTTACAGCCGACTTGTCTTTGACAAAGCAAACAGACCATAAAGTGGAGAAAGGACACTCTATTCAACAAATGGTGCTGGGATTATTGGGGAGCTACATGTAGAAGAATGAAACTGGTTCCTCATCTCTCACCTTACACAAAAATCAACTGAAGATGAATCAAAGACTTAAATCTAAGATCTGAAACCTAAAGATTCTAGAAGGCACTATCAGAAAAACCCTTCTAGATATTGACTTTGGCAGAGACTTCATGACCAAGAACCCAAAGCAAACACAACAAAAACAAAGATAAATAGATGGGACTTAATTAAATTAAAAAGCTTCTGCACAACAAGAGAAATAATCAGCAGAGTTAACAGACTACCCACAGAGTGAGAGAAAATCTTCACAATGTATACATTCAACAAAGGACTAATATCCAGAATCTACAAAGAACTCAAATCAGGAAGAAAAACAAACAAACAGTCCTATCAAAAGGTGGGCTAAGGACATGAATAGATAATTCTCAAAAGAAGATATACAAATGGCCAAAAGCATGTGGAAAAATGCTCAACATCACTAACTATAAGGGAAATGCAAATCAAAACCACAATGTGGTACCTCCTCACTCCTGCAAGAATGGCCATAATCAAAACGTAATAGATGTTGGTGTGGACGTGATGAAAAGGGAACACTTTTACACTGTTGGTGGGAATGTCAACTAGTACATCCACTATAGAAAACAGTGTAGAGGATCCTCAAAGAACTAAAAGTAGATGTACTGTTTGATCCAGCATTCCCACTACTAGCTATTTACCCAGAGGAAAATAAGTCATTATACATAAAAGATTCTTGCACATGCATATTTATAGCAGCACAATTTGCAATTGCAAAAATATGTAACCAGCCCAAATGCCCATCAATCGACGAGGGGATAAAGGAAATGTGGTACACACACCATGAAATACTACTCATTCATAAAAAGGAATGAAATAATGGCATTCACAGAAAACTGGATGGAATTGGAGACTATTATTCTAAGTGAAGTAACTCAGGAATAGAAAACAAATATCAAATGAGGAACATGAATGGAGAACATTGTATGTTCTCATTCAGATGTGGGAGCTAAACTATGAGGAGACATAAACTATAAAGGCATGAGAATGATACATTGGACTGTGGGGAGTCGGGAAAAAAGGTGAGGGGTGGCAATGGATAAAATACTACACATTGCACTGCACACTGCTCAGGTGATGTGTGCACCAAAATCTCAGAAATCATCACTAAAGAACTTACTCATGTAACCAATTACCACCTGTTCCCCAAAAACATATTGAAGAAATGAAAAGTTAAAGAAAATAATTTATTTGTTTATATTGTTTCTAAAATTAATATTAGGATAAAATTCATCAGTAGCATTATAGCTAGAGACCAAAATATCTACCAATAACATTGTGGCTTGCTAGACTAGATTTTTTTTTTTTAATCTAAAAAAAGCTATTTGGGAAAAAATATTTTCAAATTAATTACTGTCAACCTTTTCTTAAGATTTTATTTATACTCTGTGTTTTATCTGCCCCCTCACTGTGCCAGGTAAATAAAATAAAATAACTTATTTTAGACAACGTAAGTAGCAAATGAGAGCTCCAAAACAATGAAAATCTAATATAGTAATGCATTCTATTCTAGAGGAAAAATAATAAAAAAGAAGCTTACAGAATATTTATGAATAGCTTAATATTGGCATATATGTATATGTACAAACAGTATAGAATATAAATATTAAGCTATTCATATATATTCATATGCATATACATAAATGTATACATATATATGTATCAGCTGTCCATAGATATACCTATGTGTGTGTATGTATATGTGTGTATATAGATGTGTGTGTATTTTTACATATATATATATATATATATATATAGCTGAACCCAGTTTTTGAGAACTAGAATGTATGAGGCAGTTGTACTCATCTTTCCTTTTGGCCAGAAGAATGCTGCTTCTTCAACTGTGGTTTTCTTCTCTTCAGCTTTTTGGCACTCTGACCAACAGTGTGACAATCCTGTGTTGAGTATGCAGACTTTGATGGTTCTCTAATATCTTCATTCAAATAGTCAAGGAGAAGCTGAGAATAACAAACTATTTTTAATTATGCTGGAAACATACCACAAAGTTTCCTACTGTGTAGTGGAGTGGAAGTGATTTATTACATGAGAAAATGAATCATTGGTCAATGGAAAGTTGACAGCTAATAAAAATTTTGCAGTTGGGACTCATCACTTCATGACAAAGATACTTGAGAAAAGTAGGAAAATTGAGGTGATTTGAACTACTTATTACACAAAGTTCTGACACTTTTTTTATGAAGCTACTAAAAAAGTATGATTTTCCAACTTCAAGACTGAGTGACGAAGAAAAGACATGAAATTTTAGAAACTTACTTCCCAAGAGACTTATTTTGGATGCTCTAAAAATATCAGTAAGACTTATTTTAAAATTTCCTTGTAAGGTTCCCTTTCTTCAGAAATTTGCTTTGCAATCCAAACCCCAAATTCAACTGCAGTATAAGTTGGAGAAGAGAGG
>NW_016813678.1:562039-565011 GCF_001698545.2 Rhinopithecus bieti
CTCAGAAATCATCACTAAAGAACTTACTCATGTAACCAATTACCACCTGTTCCCCAAAAACATATTGAAGAAATGAAAAAGTTAAAGAAAATAATTTATTTGTTTATATTGTTTCTAAAATTAATATTAGGATAAAATTCATCAGTAGCATTATAGCTAGAGACCAAAATATCTACCAATAACATTGTGGCTTGCTAGACTAGATTTTTTTTTTTTAATCTAAAAAAAGCTATTTGGGAAAAAATATTTTCAAATTAATTACTGTCAACCTTTTCTTAAGATTTTATTTATACTCTGTGTTTTATCTGCCCCTCACTGTGCCAGGTAAATAAAATAAAATAACTTATTTTAGACAACGTAAGTAGCAAATGAGAGCTCCAAAACAATGAAAATCTAATATAGTAATGCATTCTATTCTAGAGGAAAATAATAAAAAAGAAGCTTACAGAATATTTATGAATAGCTTAATATTGGCATATATGTATATGTACAAACAGTATAGAATATAAATATTAAGCTATTCATATATATTCATATGCATATACATAAATGTATACATATATATGTATCAGCTGTCCATAGATATACCTATGTGTGTGTATGTATATGTGTGTATATAGATGTGTGTGTATTTTACATATATATATATATATATATATATAGCTGAACCCAGTTTTGAGAACTAGAATGTATGAGGCAGTTGTACTCATCTTTCCTTTTGGCCAGAAGAATGCTGCTTCTTCAACTGTGGTTTTCTTCTCTTCAGCTTTTGGCACTCTGACCAACAGTGTGACAATCCTGTGTTGAGTATGCAGACTTTGATGGTTCTCTAATATCTTCATTCAAATAGTCAAGGAGAAGCTGAGAATAACAAACTATTTTAATTATGCTGGAAACATACCACAAAGTTTCCTACTGTGTAGTGGAGTGGAAGTGATTTATTACATGAGAAAATGAATCATTGGTCAATGGAAAGTTGACAGCTAATAAAATTTTGCAGTTGGGACTCATCACTTCATGACAAAGATACTTGAGAAAAGTAGGAAAATTGAGGTGATTTGAACTACTTATTACACAAAGTTCTGACACTTTTTTTATGAAGCTACTAAAAAAGTATGATTTTCCAACTTCAAGACTGAGTGACGAAGAAAAGACATGAAATTTTAGAAACTTACTTCCCAAGAGACTTATTTTGGATGCTCTAAAATATCAGTAAGACTTATTTTAAAATTTCCTTGTAAGGTTCCCTTTCTTCAGAAATTTGCTTTGCAATCCAAACCCCAAATTCAACTGCAGTATAAGTTGGAGAAGAGAGGTAGAAAAGGAAGACTGGAACTTTGCTCTATCAAAAGTACCCTTTTGTAACCTGTGTGTTCTAATAAGTATTTGATACTTTAGAGAAATTTGTTCTTATTTATACAATTAATTATGCTTTGAGGGATGACATCAGCAAGATGCCAAAATAGAAAGCTCCAGCACCTCCTTCCCCAGTGAAGACACTGATTCAGTAACAATACACAGACAAATTATCTTTGTTAGAAATCCAGAAAGCATTCAAGAGGTTCATGCATCCCAAGTGGGTGTGAAATCAACTGCATTGAAACCAGTAGGGAAACTTGTGATACTCACTTGTCAGAGAAAGAGAATCTGACAAAACCTCTCTAATGGGAAATGTATATGCACAAGTTTAGAGAAGATACATTCACAGAAAAGGTTTAAGAAGTCCACAGAATCTCCAATTGGGCTAATTAGTGAATGTCTTTCTCAGTATAAAGCTAGTTTATAAAGACTGGGAGAGGTAACTGTTTTTTCAAATGCATGGATCCCAACACAAAGTAACAAGGCACAGAAAGAAATAGTTAAAGTTGGTCAAACCAAAGGAGCAAAATAAATCTCCAGAAACCAACACTAAAGAAACAGAGGTATATGAATTATCTGACAAGGAATTTAAAATAAGCATCATAAAACTGCTCATTGAAATCAAGGAAAATGTAAGAATAAAATGCAAATATTAATAAAGAGATAGAAAATGTGCAAAAGAACCAAATAGAAATTTTGTAGCTGAAGAATATAATTGAATTTTACAATTCACTAAATAGGTTCAATATCATCTACGATAAACAGAAGAAAGAATCAGTGAACTCATATACAGGTCATTTGAAAGTATTCAGTCAGAGAGAAATTTTTTAAAAAAGGATGAAAGAGAGAAGAAGCCTAATGAATTTATTAGAGAGAAGGAGCCTAAGGAATTTATTTGGTCCACCAAGTGGACTAAAATACACATTATGAGAGTCCCAGAAATAGAAGAGGAAGAAAAAGAAAGAAAGGGGAAAAAAGCTTATTTAAAGAACTAATGGCCAAAATCTTTTCATTATTGTGAAGGAAATGAACATCCAGATTCAAGAAGCCAAATGAATTCCAGATAAGATAAACTCAAGGAAGAAAACACTGAGACACATTATAATCAAACTGTCAAAATCCAAAAAAGAATTTTGTAAGCATCAAAACTAAAGTGAATTATCACATACAAGAGAGCCTACACGGAGAGATAAGACTATCAGCTGGTATCTTAGCAGAAACTTTGTAGAAGGAAGTGGGTTAATATATTGAAAAAACTAAAAGAAAAAAAAACCTGCCAACCAAAAACACAATATCTAGCAAAATTATCCTTCAAAAAAGGAGAAATAAAGACTTTTCCAGACAAAGGAAATCTAAAGAGTTTTATCACAACTGGATCTGACTTATAAGAAATGCTTAAGGGAGTCTTTCAAGTCAAAGTGAAAGGACACTGAACAGCAACTTGAAAGCATACAAAGGTAGAAGACTTGCTGGTAAATGTAACCATATAGATAAGTACAGAATATTCTATATAATGGCAGTACGTAAATCAATGTCAATTCTGGGATGGATGCAAAAAGACGAAAGTATTAAAATAACTATAAAATGTGTTATTTATTATTATTTATTATATA
>NW_016813678.1:567183-593952 GCF_001698545.2 Rhinopithecus bieti
TAAATATATTATTTATATATTACTAAAATAACTATAAAATGTGTTATTTTGTGTATTATGAATACACAAAATAAAAAGATGCAATTTGTGGCATCAACATAAATTCTGTGTGGGACAACAAAAGAGTAGAGTTTTTTCTATGCAGCTGAAGTTAAGTCATCATTAGTTCAAAATATACTGTTATGTATATTAGATGTTTTATGTAAGCTCTATGGTAAGCACAAAGAAAACATCTACAGAAGATATACAAAAAAATATGAGAAGGAAATCAAAGCATGTCATTACCAAAAAAAAAAAAAAATCAATGAAACACAAAAGAAGACAGAGAGGAAAAGAAGTGCAAAAAAATTATGACAGAGAAGACAATTTGCAAGATATTAATGGTAATACCTCCCCTATCAATAATTATTTTTAATGTAAAGATTAAACTCCCAAATCAAGAAAAACAGAGTGTCTATAATGAGATACCATTTCATACCAGTTAGAATGGCTGTTATCAAGAAGTCCAAAAATAATAGATGCTGGCAAGTTTGCAGATAAAATGGAACACTCATAAACTGCTGGTGGAAATATAAATTAATTCAGCCATTATGGAAAGCAGTTTTGCAATTTCTCAAAGAACTCAAAGCAAAATTCCCATTCAACCCAGTGATGCCATTATTGGGTATATACACAAAGGAATATAAATTATTCTATCATAAAGATGAATACATGTGTATATTTATTGCAGCACTATTCATAATAGAAAAGACATGGAATCAACCTAAATGCGCATCAATGGTAGACTGGATAAAGAAAATGTGGTACATATATACCCTGGAATACTCACAGCCATAAAAAAAAGACAAGAGCAAAAAAAAAAAAAAAAAAGACAAGAGCATATCCTTTGTGGCAACACAGGTAATGCCAGAGACCATTATCCCAAGCAAACTAACACAAGAACAGAAAACCAAATATGCATGTATTCACATATAACTGAGAACTAAACATTGAGTACATATGGATACAAGGAAGGGAACAATAGATACCAGAATCTACCTGAAGGTGGAAGGGGGCAGGTGACTGAGGATTTAAAAACTATCTATCAGATACAATGCCTATTATCTTGCTGTTGAAATAATCTGTACTCCAAACTCCCATGACATGCAATTTACCTACATAATGAACCTGCACATGTTCCCCTGAACCTACAATAAAAGTTAAACAAAAACTAGAAAGAATGTCTAAATTGATACAAAACAGGATCCAACTATATGCTATCTTCAAGAGACACACTTTAGACTTAAGCTTATAGGCTGAAAGTGAAAGGATGGAGAAACATAGTCCAGGCAAATAATAATAAAAGAAAGCCAGGGGTATTTACACTTCTATCAGACAAAGTAGACTTTAAGTTAAAAACTATCACAAGAAGCAAAGAAAAACATTACAAAATAATTTAAAAAGGTCAACTAATCAGGAAAATAAAACAACTATAAATATATGCACCCGACATCAGAACATCTAAGTATATAAAGCATCTAAGTACGTAAACTTTTAACAGAACAGAATGAAGAAACAGACAGTGACACAATAATATCAGAAGATTTTGACACTCACTTTCAATAATAAATAGAACACCTAGACAAAAAATCAACAAGGAAACAGGACTTGAACAACACTATATACCAAATAGACCTGAAAAACATGACAGAACATACTCTCAACAAGAACAGAATACACATTCTGTTCAAGCACACACATGATTTTCTCTGGGATAGAACATGTGTTAAGTAACAAATAAGTTCTTAATGGATGTTAGAAGACTTTTCCAACCACAATGGAATCAAACTGGAAATCAATAATGGGAAATTTTGGAAAATTCAGAAATATATGGAAAATAAAAAACATACTTATGAAAATGAATAGGTCAAAGAAGAAATTAAAAGGGAGCTTAAAAAATATCTTGAGACAAAGAAAAGTTAAAATACAAAACACTACAACTTAAGGTAGCAGCAAAAGTAGTATTAAGAGAGAAATTTGTAGTGGTCTATGTCTAGATTTAATAGGAAGGTCGATCTTAAGTAAACAACCTAATTTTACATCTCAAGAAGATAGAAAAAATAAAACTAAGCCAAAAGTTAGCAGAAGGAAACAAATGATAAAGATTAGAGCAGAGATAAATGAAATAAAGAATAGAAATAAAAATAAATAAATAAAAAAGATCAACAAAATTGACAAACCATTAGCTGGACTAAGAATAAAAGGGAGGAGACTCAAACAAATAAAATAAAAAACTGAAAGAGGAGACATTATAACTGATGCCACAGAAATAAAAAATATGATAAGTATCATTAACATTATTGAGTTGTAGGAGTTCTTAACAGTTTTAGATATTAACCCCTTTATAATACTAAAACAATTATATGCCAACAATTTGGATAACCTAGAAGAAATGGATAAACTCTCAAAAATGTACAACTTATGAAAACTGAGTCATGAAGAAACAGAAAATCTAAACAGATCTATAACTAGTGAGGGGCTCACACCATAATAAAAAACCTTTTGACAAAGAAAAACCCAGGACTAGATGGCTTCATTGAAGAATTCTACCAAACATTTAAAGAAAAATTAATACCAATTATTCTCAATCTCTTCCAGAAAATTAAAGAGATGGAACACTTCCAAACTCATTTATGAGACCAGCATTACCCTAATAACAGAGCCAAACACTACAAGAAATTGAACTGTAGGTCAATATTCCTGATGAATACAGATGCAAAAATCTTCAACAAAATTCTTGTAGACCAAACTCAACAGCACATTAAAAAGATCATACACCATGACCAATTGGGTATTATCCCTAGAACACTAGGATGGCTCAGAATATGAAAATTAATCAATGTGATATACCACAGTAACAGAACAAGGATAAAAATTACACAGTCATCTCAATCGATGTAGAAAAAGCATCTGACAAAACTGAACACCTTTTCAGAACAAAATCACTCAACAAACAAAGACTAGAAGGATTTTACCTCAACATATAAAGGTCATATGTGAAAAATCCACAGCTAACATTATACTCAGTAGTGAAAAACTACCATCTTATCTAAGATCAGGAGCAAGGCAAGGATGCCCACTCTCACCACTTCTATGCAATAACAAAAAAATCTGAAAAGGAAATTAACAACAAAATAATACCACTTTCAACAATCCCACTTTCAATAATCCCAAAAATAAAATACTTAGGAATAAATTTAACCAAGAAAGTGAAAGCCTTGTATGTTGAAAATAATAAAACTTTCAATAAAGAAATTAAAGAAGACACAAATAAGTGGAAAGACATCTGTGTTCATGGATTGGAAGACTTAATATTGTTAAAATTCTCAAACTACCCAAAGCAAGATACAGATTTAATGCAATCCCTATCAAAATCCTAAAAGTATTCACTGTAGAAATTTTTTTAAAAAATCCTAAAATTCATGTGGAACCACTTGGGATGCAGAATAGCCAAAACAATTTTAAGAAGAAATATTGAAGCTGGAGGCCTCATACTTCCTTTCTTCAAAACACACTACAAAGCTATAGTAATTAAAATAATATGGTATTGACATAAAGACAGACATATAGACCAATAGAATTGAATAGTAAGCTTAGAAATTAACCCAAACATATACAAATGATCTTTGACAAGTGTGCCAAAATCACGAAATGGGGAAAGGGTAGTCTCTTCAACAAATGGTGCAAAAAAAAAAAAAAAAAAAAAAAAAAAAAAAAAAAAAAAAAAAAAAAAAAAAAAGTATATGGTCACATTCAAAAGAATGAAATTGGACCCTTGTTTTACACCATACACAAAATTCAACTTAAAATGGATGAAAGACTTAAACATAATACCTGAAAACTATAAATTTCCTAGAAAAGAACATAAGAGAAAAGTCTTGGCAATGAAATCCTATATATGACACCAAAAGTACAAACATCAGAAGCAAAAATAGACAAATGAGACTACATCAAACTAAAAAGCTTCTGCAGAGCAAAGGAAACAATCAATAGATTGGAATAGCAACCAATGAAATGGGAGAAAATCTTGGCATAACCAGATATCTGTAAAGGGGTTAGTATCTAAAACTATCAAGAACTCCTATGACTCAATAATGTTAACAACAACAAATAAACCAATTTTTTTTAATGATCAAAAGACTTAAATAGACATTTCTCCAAGGAAGACATACAAATGGCTAACAAGTATATGTAAAGATAGTGAACAGAGGATACTCTCTTAATCATCAGGGAAGTACAAATCAAAATTACAATGAGACATCACCTCACATTTGTTAGCATAGCAATTATGTTAGAAACAAACAAACAAACAAAACAAAACCTGAAAAATAACAAGTAACAAGTATAGGTGAGAAAATTGGAACCCTTGTCATCGACAGTGGGAATTTAAATGGTGCAGCTGCTGTGGGAAACAGTGTGGAGTTTCCTAAAAAAATTAAAAATAGAATGACTATGGGATCTAGCAATCCAACTTCTTAATATTTATCTAAAAGAATTGAAAACAAGATCTCAAAAAGATATTTGCACTGTCATGTTCGTTGCAGCATTATTATTATAGCTAAGAGGTGAAAGCAACCTAAGTGTCCATCAATGGATGAATTAAGAAAATGTGGTATTCACCAAAAAAAAAGCCCAGGACCAGACAGATTCACAGCTGAGTTATATCAAACATACAAAGAGCAGCTAGTACCATTTATCAGAGGAACCCACCCCCAATATTTCAAAGTAGGTTCTTTCTATTTTCCCTAAGTGTCAGCCAGTGTGAGAAATAAAGATAAAGAATACAAAGAGAGGAATTTTACAGCTGGGCCACTAGGAGTGACATCACATATCAGTAGGTCCATGATGCCCCCTGAGTCACAAAACCAGCAGGTTTTTATTAAGGACTTCAAAAGGAGAGGGGGGTGTATGAACAGGGAGTAGTTCACATGCCTTAAGGGGCAAAAAGCAGAGAAAAGATCACATGCTTCTGAGGAAACAGGGCAAGGACAAAATCAGAAACTCCTGATAAGGGTCTGTGTTCAGTGGTGCACATATTGTCTTGATAAACATCTTAACATAAAACAGGGTTTGAGAGCAGAGAACCGGTCTTGCCTCAGATTTACCGGGGCTGGGGTTTCCCAATCCTAGTAAGCCTGAGGGTACTGCAGGAGACCAGGGTGTATTTCAGTCCTTATCTCAACCGCATAAGACAGACACTCCCAGAGCAGCTGTTTGTAGACCTCCCCCCAGGAATGCATTCCTTTCCCAGGGTCTTAATCATCAATATTCCTTGCTAGGAAAAGAATTCAGCAATATCTCTCCTACTTGCACGTCCATTTATAGGTTCTCTGCAAGAAGAAAATATGACTCTATTCTGCCCGACCCTGCAGTTAGTCAGACCTTATGGTTGTCTTCCCTTGTTTCCTGAAAATTGTTGTTATTCTGTTTTTTTCAAGGTGCACTGATTTCATATTGATCAAACACACATGTGTAACAATCAATTTGTACAACAGTGGTCCTGAGGTGATGTACATTCTTAGCTCACGAAGATAACAGGATTAAGAGATTAAAGTAAAGACAGGCATAAGAAATTACAAGAGTATTATTTGGGAACTGATAAATGTCCATGAAATCTTCACAATTTATGTTCAGAGATTGCAGTAAAGACAGGCATAAGAAATTACAAAAGTATTAATTTGGGGAACTGATAAATGTCCATGAGGTTTTCACAATTTATGTTCCTCTGCCACAGCTCCAGCCAGTCCCTCCATTCAGGGTCCCTGACTTCCCACAACAACCATTCCTTCTGAAACTATTCCAAACAATAGAAAAATAAGCACCACCTAACTCATTTTATGAGGCCAGCATTATCCTGATATCAAAACCTGGCAGAGACACACACACAAAAAGAAAATTTCAGGCCGATATCCCTGATGAACATCGATGCAAAAATCCTCAATAAAATACAGGTAAATAGAATCCAGCAGCACATCGAAAAGCTTATCCACCACAATCGAGTCTGCTTCATCCCTGGGATGCAAGGCTGGTTTAACATAGGCAAATCAATTAACATAAACCATTGCATAAACAGAACCAATGACAAACACCACATGATTATCTCAATAGATGCAGAAAAGGCCTTCAATAAAATTCAATATCCCTTCATGCTAAAAATTCTTGCCGGGCGCGGTGGCTCAAGCCTGTAATCCCAGCACTTTGGGAGGCCGAGACGGGCGGATCACGAGGTCAGGAGATCGAGAACATCCTGGCTAACACAGTGAAACCCCGTCTCTACTAAAAATACAAAAAACTAGCCAGGCGAGGTGGTGGGCGCCTGTAGTCCCAGCTACTCTGGAGGCTGAGGCAGGAGAATGGCGTAAACCTGGGAGGCGGAACTTGCAGTGAGCTGAGATCCGGCCACTGTACTCCAGCCTGGGTGACAGAGCGAGACTCTGTCTCAAAAAAACAAAAAACAAAAAACAAAAAACTCTCAGTAAACTAGCTATTGATGGAACATATCTCAAAATAATAAGAGCTGTCTATGACAAACCCAAAGCCAATATCATACTGAATGGGCAAAAGCTGGAAGGATTGCCTTTGAAAACTGGCACAAGACAAGGATGCCCTCTCTTTCCACTCCTATTCAACATAGTATTGGAAGAGAAAGAAATAAAGAGTATTCAAATAGGAAGAGAGGAAGTCAAATTGTCTCTGTTTGCAGATGACATAATTGTCTATTTAGAAACACCCATCGTCTCAGCCCAAAATCTCCTTAAGCTGATAAGCAACTTCAGCACAGTCTCAGCATACAAAATCAAGGTGCAAAAATCACAAGCATTCCCACATACCAATAATAGACAGAGAGCCAAATCATGAGTGAACTCTCATTCACAATTGCTATAAAGAGAATAAAATACCTAGAAATACAATTTACAAGGGATATGAAGGACCTCTTCAAGGAGAACTACAAAGCACTTCTCAAGGAAATAAGAGAGGCCACAAATAGAAAAACATTCCATGCTTATGGATGGGCAAAATCAATATTATGAAAATGGCCATACTGCCCAAAGTAATTTATAGATTCAGTGCTATCCCCATTAAGCTACCATTGACTTTCTTCACAGAATTAGGAAGAACTGCTTTAAATTTCACATGGAACCAAAAAAGAGCCTGTATAGCCAAGACAATCCGAAAGCAAAAAGAACAAAGCTGGAGGCATCACGCTACCTGACTTCAAACTATACTACAAGGCTACAGTAACCAAAATAGCATGGTACTGGTACCAAAACAGATATATAGACCAGTGGAACAGAATAGAGGCCTCAGAAATAACACCACACATCTACAACCAACTGATCTTTGGAAAACCTGAGAAAAGCAAGCAATGGGGAAACGATTCCCTATTTCATAAATGGTGGTGGGAAAACTGGCTAGCCATATGCAGAAAACCAAAACCAGACCCTTTCCTTACACCTTATAGAAAAAAATAACTCAACGTGGATTAAAGACTTAAACATAAGACCTAAAACCATAAAAACCCTAGAAGAAAACCTAGATAATACCATTCAGGACATGGGCATGGGCAAAGACTTCATGACTAAACACAGAACGCAATGGCAACAAAGGCCAAAGTTGATAAATGGGATATAATTAAACTAAAGAACTTCTGCACAGCAAAAGAAACTATCATTATAGTGAACAGGCATCCTACAGCATGAGAGAAAATTTTTGCAATCTATCCATCTGACAAAGGTCTAACATCCAGAATCTACAAGGAACTTAAACAAATTTACAAGAAAAAAACAAACCACTCCATCAAAAAGTGGGCGAAGGATATGAACAGACACCTCTCAAAAAAAGATATTTATGTGGCCAACAAACATGAAAAAAAGTTCGTTCATCATCACTGGTTATTAGAGAAATGCAAATCAAAACCACAATGAGATACCATCTCATGCCAGTTAGAATGGTGATCATTCAAAAGTCAGGAAACAGATGCTGGAGAGGATGTGGAGAAATAGGAATGCTTTTACACTGTTGGTGGGAGCGTGAATTAGTTCAACCATTGTGGAAGACAGTGTGGTGATTCCTCAAGGATATAGGAATATACCCAGCAATCCCATTACTGGGTATATACTCAAAGGATTATAAATCATTCTACTATAAAGACACATGCACACATATGTTTATTGTGGCACTGTTCA
Organism: Rhinopithecus bieti; assembly: GCF_001698545.2. Lineage (NCBI taxonomy): Eukaryota > Metazoa > Chordata > Mammalia > Primates > Cercopithecidae > Rhinopithecus > Rhinopithecus bieti. Next base: position 575,409 of record NW_016813678.1, read on the forward strand.
CTATAGCAAAGACTTGGAACCAACCAAATGTCCATCAATGATAGACTAGATAAAGAAAATGTGGCACATATACACCACGGAATACTATGCAGCCATTAAAAAGGATGAGTTCATGTCCTTTGCAGGGACATGGATGAAGCTGAAAACCATCATTCTCAGTAAACTAACCCAGGAATGGAAAACCAAACAGTGCATGCTCTCCCTCAAAAGTAGGAGTTGAACAGTGAGAACAAATAGACACAGGGAGGGGAATATCACACGCCGGGGCCTGTCGGAGGGTGGGGGTCTAGGGGAGGGTTAGCATTAGGGAGAAATGCCTAATGTACATGATGGGTTGATGGGTGCAACAAACCACAAAGGCACACGTACACCTGTGTAACAAACCTGCACATTCTGCACATGTATCCCAGAACTTAAAGTATGATAATAATAATAATAAAAAGTTTTCATATGGAAAAGAAAGAGTGTATAGCCTATTTGTGGCTGTGTACACAGTTGATTAAGACAGTATATATGTTTCAGGCACCAGATGGAAAGAGCTGAGGCTGGAAATTTCACAGAAAATTCTCAGATTAAGGGTTTTGTAAGCCATGCTAATGTGGACTTAATTCTGATTGTTACGGTAAGGGACTGTAGAATTTTAAGAAAGAATGTGAAGACTTCTTTCCACTCAGACTTCAAAGCTTGCAGATTTACGACCTTTTCCTCCTCCCAACTGGGGATTAATAGCCTATCTCCCAGACCTTAAATTCGATATCTGTGTCCATAGCCTCTGTGGTTTACACAGTCTTAGCTGCCCCCACAGCCTGACCTGGCTTTGAGTTCTCTTTTTTTGTATTTACCAACTTAGAATTTTCCTTTCACTTGAAACCAGTTTATATATTTTTTAAATTTTATTACATATTATCCTGAACTTTTAGCTATCTGTAGTGGCAGAGCCAAGCCCTTTTTAAAATAGCTTAATTGCCATATTATCATAAAGTTCAATAAAATACAGATATTACTCCTACATCTGTTGTCTTATTCTAAAAAATTAAAAATGGAATCACGTGATATTCAATTCCTTCAACAGAACATAGTACAATGTGACTAATAATACTGTATAGTATTTAAACAACATTGTCCTTTCCCCAATAGTAAAGTGTTCAGAGAAATTACAGAAGAAAGTGAGAGAACTACAGTGATGAGATACTTAATAAATGAGCAAGGAGAAATTACAATGATGCTCAAATACTGCAAAATCTTCAGAGGGCTTTGCATTACAGATGCTCCTCAACTTGTGATGGGGTCATGTCCTGATAAAACCACCCTAAAGACCGCTAAAAGTAAAAAAAAAACAAAAACACAAAAAAAAACAAAAAAGAAATATATATAACTATATATATATACTCATCCTAGCTATATAGTACTATATATATATGTATATATATAGTAGTATATACTAGTATACCTACTAGCTCGAAGCTATTGGGCAAGTCAGGGACCCTCTGTACTAAATATAATTCAGTATGCCTGTGTAGATTCTAGTTGACTCCACAAAGAACTTTAAACCTTATTATTTAACTACATGTTTTGCTGATTATGAAAAAATACAAAGAGAATATCTCTCTATAAAACTTCAAGCAATGAAGAGACAAAATAAAACGCGAACGTTGCCCTTTACTCTTTACTCACCTGTTCCCAGAGATAACTATTTGATGTATGTTTAATTATTTGATGTGTTTTCTCAGACTTTCTAATTATATATAAGCATATATGAATATACATATATGAGTATATATACACATACACACATGTATATCTATATAGGAGGTTAAAATGCTAGAAGTAGCACTGCTGCATTAAAGAATAATCTTACATTTTGAAAGTATTATTGAATCCTTCTAAATATCTCTAGACAAAAACATTTGTGTTAGAAAGAGGTATTTTTTCAAGGAGTAAATTTTACCAGTGACAGCGAGAGAGACTTCTTAGATTATCCTGGAATTGAATGTGACAGATGGTTATTTAATAACTGTCTATATTTGAATAAAAAATTTCCTTATATTAGCATGTGATTGCTGTTATTCAGGGTTTCTTCTCTGATACTATTTAATGGGCACATCCTTGAGGCCAAGCACAGTACTAGGCACTTTATACAGATTATCCCATTTCATTCAACAAAACCATGTGAAGAAGATATCATTATCCTCATTTTACAGAAGAAAATATGTAGTTCAGCTATGGTAAAAACCTTGAAAAAATACATAGCTTTTAAAGAAGTGAATTACTAAGAAATAAAGTTCTGATGAATAACTCTAAAACAACTGCCATAATGTATATATTTCTACCTCAAATTTTTGAGGTCAGAATACATCACTTACAATCAATATCCATTTTATATTGATTTGATTTTGATCAAAAGTCATAGCTGTAGCTCAAAACAGTGTAAACAGAGCTATCTAATCATTTTGGGTATTTTTGAGAAAGGAAAAGTTTAGAAAACAATGTTTGAAAATCATGAAGTAATTATAATGGCTGCATCCCACGAACTTTGCATACAACATAGCTATTCTTGCAATAGTCATACATGAAAATTATTTTATCCCCATTTAGAGATGAAGAGATTGAAATGCAGGGAGATGAGGTTAATTGTCAAAAGTCAAGTGTCTAGTAAATTGTAAGGCTGGAATCCAAAGCCACTTCTGTCTACAGTGAGAGATTACAGATTACAAGCCAAAATATCTGCAAAACTAGAGACAAAATACATCTGCGAATCAAGTAGATGTAATGCAATAGATAGTAACAGTGTCTATGGATTAATGTCTCGTGTATGAGTAGGCCTGTGTGATCTGCTCATTTATATCACTGGTTTAGACTTTTTAAAAGAATAAGTGAAAGAATGAATGGTAACCAAGTGACTCCCAGTTGAAGATGGCATATTGAGCATACAGATTTTCCTTCACTCATTCAAAATTTCTCTAAAATAATAAAATAGAGCTTACTAAATGAAACCTAAGTCAAAGGGGACTAGAAATGATATAAGATTAATAAAATGTAGAAAGCTCAAAAACTGAATAAGTGATAACTGACATTATAAGACAGAAAACAGAATCTTAAGACGATAGCTGAGAAAACTAAGAAGAAACCAGTTACACCATAGTACCCAAACAACTTGGTAAAATGGCATTAGGTATCTGTGAAAGTGCATTGAAGGTAAGGCTGCAAAGAGACTTGTTTGAAAATTTAAGAAACAGTTTTACCTTCTAGAGCCTCTCCCTCACCCTATGTAACTGCCCTTCTCCCATTTTACCTTAATACAGGATGTTTTTCCTCTGCAGAAGATAAAGTAGACAGCTCTGTGGGATACTAAGAAATGATGAGATTTAGGAATTTTTACAGGGAAGGGGAGAATTCAAGGAAAGTTTTAATATTCAGTGTTGAAGTCCCAGTTTTCTTCTGCTGCTTGATTTCCAGAATACTAGCAACAGATTACTGCCTCCCAAACATAAGATTGTAGAGTTATTATCCAGGGAATTTGATCAGCTCAAGAGAAAAGTCCCGTTAATGATATCCAGGCTTCCCTCAGTGAAATACCTCAGCCAGAACACATGAAGAGTGAAGCACACGGGAGAATTAAGTTTCTAATCAATTGATTTGTGTCATAATCTTTACTATTTAAGCGCAGTTGATGATTGTCAACATTTGAATAAATCTGCTAGCGCAAAACTCATAAATATTACAAAGGAGACAGAATAAAAACAAATTGAAGATCCAGAGTCTATAGAGAGACTTGAGAGTTTAAAATAAGAGAATTATTACTCCCATTAGCAATATGAGAAAATGCAGCATTTATGAAACAAGAATAGGGTCGTATCAAATAGAACATGGATGAATAGATGGTTTCTACCTTAAAAGAATCCAAAAAACAAAATAATTTTTCTGAAACTAAAATATATTACTGTTACAATTTAAACTCCAGTATAAGGAATGAAAAATAAGGATGGGGGTGGAAGACTCCAGGAAGTAGAAAGGTAAAATAAACAGAAATTTTAAAAGAGATAATTGATAATTAGAATAGTGATGCAGGAATTTCAACATTTGAAAACAAAATATCAGCAAAGACAGAACAGAGAAATGAGAGGAAAAAGTCACATAATAATAATCTAAGATAATATCACAAAATTGAAAGGGCCCAATAAGTGCTCAGCACAGTCCTGATGTTGAACTCCACCAAAGCACACCATTGTGGAATTCAGAACATCATGGATAAAAAGAAGATTCTGTATGCATCCAGAAAGAAAACAAAATAAATTACTTAAGAAGGATCCAGAATCAGAATGGCTTTCGACTTCTCAGCAGCAACACCAGAAACTAGACGTCAATGGAGGAAAGTTGTCAAAATTCTGAGTGACGATAATACCAATCTAGAATTCTAAACTCAACCAAATTATTGATTTATTAAATGTGACAATATGAAGATATTTTCAAACTTGAAACATCTAAAATAATACATCACTCACATATACCTTCTCAAGAAATGATTGAGAAGATGTCTTTCACCAAAATAAGAGAATAAATCCATATAAAGGGAGAGAATCTAGAAAACAGTGGATCCACTCAAGAGGGAAGCAAATGGAATTCTCAGTATAATGGTCAAGGGAAAGAACATGATGACAGCTATGGACCAGGCCTTGAGAGAAACTAGTCCAGATTACAGCAGATCAAAAAACTCTAGAAGACTAGGTACATGTATGATATATCAATTTAAAGACAAAGAAGTTAGCATGCAAGAAAGGCTTAAGAAGAAATATAGCCACAAGAAAGAACTGTTAAAACACTTGATATTTAAACATTTAAAAAGGAGATACAGGTAACTTGTGAGAGTTTAAAAATGAATTCATAATAAATATATAGAAAACTAAATGATAGAAAAAAATGAGAAAAATTTATAATTCTAGGGAAAATAAAATGCTATGCAAATGGTGAAGAATAATCATTTATCCTATATAGCTCATTAGTAAATAGCATTATACATATATATGCTATTTTTAATAATGTGAATACTTATCACCTATTTAACCAAAATTATGATATAATTATATTGAGAGGCTAGGGAAACAAAAAATGAATGAGAAAGAGGTAGAGTGACAGAAGTTAAATGTTAATTTTCCATAGTAGAAAGTCAATATGTATTGCTTAAAATTAAAAAACAAAACTAACACTAAGCATATTATTTAAAGGAACAGAGGTAAGTAATAAAGGAAATAGCTAAAAGAGAATAAAGTAGTTGCTTGCAGGAAAGAAAACTGGGGTTGGGAGAGGTAGGCACTTTATTGCTATTCCATAAAAATAATACAAACCTACTGAACTATTTGCCCATGTTACTTTGATGTAGAAAAAAAGAAAAATAAATTGTGGTAAAAATAACAGGGCACTCATAATCTTGAATAAATGAATTTGATTAATAGATAGTTTCCATCCTAATTTGATAAAAATATTTGTGGGCAGCAGTGTCAAGCTTTGGCCCAGTTGAAAAAATAAAATAACATAAATTAATTAAATAAGATGGAACTTCCTAAAAAAGAAAATAAAGAGGAAGGTTTCTTTATCTTCTACTAGAGCAGTGGTTTGTTCTGATTTTTTTCTTTTTTTTAGGAAACACAGCTTTACTGGCCGAGGACTGCCTTTCCTGTGGAAGGAAAAGTTATGCTAAGCCGTGTGCTAAAGTCAAAGAGCTGCAGAGCCACGCCTGCTGTTTTCAATTAGCATGCCAGTCCCAATGGCATGTCCGGCAGACGGTGTTTTATTAAGGGTTGGTCATCTCCTCCTCCAAGCCACGTGAACAGCCTGCGGTTCTACATGCTTCCCTTGACCTTCCAGTCCCTCTGGAGTTGTGTGACCGCCGGAAGCCGAAGCCACAGCTGTCTGCCACTTGACTCCCAAAGCTCAGTGTGATCAGCAATCTTCCCTTGGGACAGAGAAGGAAAGCATGTTGATGGAAAGAAATGTCTCTTCCTGAAATAAAATAGTTTCTTTTCCTCGAGCATGTTTGAGAACGTAAATGAAGGTGATGAGCATACAGAGATGTGGAAGGTGGTCATGTAATAATGCTCAGCAGGAATCAGGTGGGAAGTTCTGGTCCTCTCAGCTAAGGGACCGGTTCTGGGCTAAAGGACAGTGGCTTTTTACGAATTAGGATGGCAATCATACCGAAAAGCTTGGCATATATGACTCTGGAGAAGAGTGAGCAGACCTGGAATTTAGCCTAAAGAAGAGAAGGTTGAGGGTGATTTAAAGAGGAACTCTGGAGCAGGAAATGTCATTATATTAGGAATGAGGACCAGATGTTCTCAATCTCGTCAGAGCACAAAGTCGAGACAAAGAATAACTTTATAGAATAAAGCAGAACTTCATGATCGTTGTTAAACAGTGGAATGGGGTGTTCGTGGAGGCTGTGGAATTCTCCATAAAAAGAATTCCTTTGTCTCATATGAGCATTTGTATGTAGGTTTGCCTTAAGCATTAAAGATTAATGAAACAATCTCTAGGGGTTCCCTTCATGAGTGTTATTTGTATGACAACAGTCTTTCAGATAAATAAGGAAAAAAGGGCCCTTGGAAATCCTACTGATAGTAATCCCTGGATCACACAGCTATAGGGGCCTGAATGAACAGTACAAACACGTTTTCTTGTTTTTTCCTTCTATTCTCTTTCCAGTTTCCTGTACATGTTTATAAACATGTTGATTACACTGATCAGAGTAACAGAGGGACAACAATCCCTCAATTGCATCTTTTCACCACTTTGTTCATTATTGTGTTGGAGACAGAAAAGTTTATTACTTAAGACAAATACAACTTAATGTCTTAGGCCTTCTTTGCAATGAAATGAAGTTTTGTTTTGACGCTTTTAAGATATTCAGTGAGATGACAGGAGTAATTTACAGGTTTGAATAAAACATTCCTTTTATTTTCTTAAATGGTATGGCAGTAACATATAAATGTATGGTCAATTCTTCCATTTGATCTAACACTTACTTGATATGTAATTTTACTTTAAGTCTTGCAAAATATCCATTCACCTTTAAGACGGAAATATCCACAAGACCCACAAGACTCGGACATGTCATCTCACAGAAATTTTAACAAACAAACCAATAATGTATTGGTGACTGTAATTCACTGTAATCTGTAGTTAGAATAAGTAATTTTCAATTTATATTTCCTATGCTTCAAATCAAAGCTAACATTTTAATTAGTAAAATGACCATAAAAAAGAGGCTGATAGCTAATTACTACTAATTACTACACTGTTAGCTGATTAACGAGTTCAGTTAGTAAGATAGGTATGAATTTTGATTAAACTCATCCATGTATCTTTCAATGAACTAAATTACAATTCTGTTTATTAACCTGCTGCAATTTTGGTGAAGTTTTTATATTATTTAACAAAGAAATGGTATTCAAAGGAAAGGAAAACTGCAAATATATAAACTAAATTGATATATATATATACAAATAATATAGAGCTATCTTCTCTTTGCGTAATGACAAAAGTTAATACGATGACATTTTTCTTGCACCCATCAACACAGAATCACTGCACTTACTTACCAAATAATTTTTTAAGAAATAAATAAGCAAAATTTCTAGGAATGAAAGGGTCTTGAAATCTATATTTTATCCATCCCTCTGCTTCTAGTCAAGGTTGAATTTAAAGCTGTCTCATAAGATGGCTGGCTCTTAAATCAACTAGCAAGCAGGAAAAGGAACGAGAAGTTATAGGAAGGAGTGTGAACAGCCAATATCACCATATTTGTGTCACAGTACCACCAGGGTTAAAGAATCTTAGGTGCCAATAACTTGTTACTCAGAGTATCAGAAGCTGTGCTGCCCCCAAACTACATAAGCAGTCCCAGAAGCCAGAAGAAGTGATAGCACCTTGAGAGTTCTTTTAAGGAATACAGAAGTAAGTGTTTGCTGTGGAAGGGGTTCAAATATTTTAGGTATATTAATTGATAATTTTATATCCCTAAATCTTAAAGAAATATGTAGTGTTCTATTTTTATTAGGCTGCTAATAATCCATAGTTGGGATTGTTATTTTGGCACCAGGTGGTTATGTCTACCTTCAAACTTTATCAACCTAAAGAGTAATGAGACCAAAATTTCTGTAGTTCAATTACTACAGTAACCCAGAATTATCTCTATATGATTGGAATTAATATTTGTACCATAAACTGTCTTTTTGTGCATCCCACTGTAGAAAATATGGTGTAATAGAGTACTATATCATAGGGGAAAAAACTTCACTACAAAAAACCTTGGTGGTTTGATGACAAACTAGGGTGTAATGAGAAGAACGGATGTAAGTGAGGAAAGGTGGAGGAAAAAGTATGACTGCAAAGTTCCTGGCTTGAGAGGCAGATAGACGTAGTGCCCCAGCTGCTGCCCAACATTAGAATGGAAAGGCAGTCTGAGGGAGAAGAAATGAGTTTTGTTTAAAACTGTTGTATTTTAGTCACTTACATGGCTTCTTCAAAAAGAAAAAAAAGTTCTAGGAAATACAAAATTAGGATTGAACCACAAGTGAGAGGAGAACATGTAATCCAAAATGTAGTGTGTGCAAAGCATTGGATTGGAGTAGAAGCTTTCTGAGGCAATGCACACTGGGAGGTTGGACAAAGAGTCATAAGCAGATTGTTGGAAAAACAAGAGTTGAAAGAAATTGAAAAGATAAGGAAGCACAGCAATGTAGAAGCTTTATTTCTGTATCATTTTCTGTATTTTTATATTTATGTGATTCTCCATGAAACCTTTCTTTAAAATTATTTTGTAAAGGAAGATTGCACAAAATTATATGCTATTTGATAATATAATACTACAAATTTATAAGGACATATAAAATCTTAAGAGGCTATTATGCCCTCTTTATGAAAATATCATAGAAAAAGAGTTCAAGAAAGAGGTGGTCTAAACTATTAAGAAATATCTGTTTGTAATTAACCCATATGAAATCAGAACTAATTCATAGTAGATGAACTCAAAAAAAGTACCTACATGATTTTTTTAATGTTTTACCATAAGAAATATAGCTAAAATAGAGACAGAATTAGTCATACATTTTATCAAATATGTGAATTTTATTAAAAGTGTCCACTGACTCGGCTTTAATTCAAGAAGAAAACAATTCCATGGCAAACTTAATTTAGGCCTGGGTTATTTCCTTTTTTTTTTTTTTTTTTTTTTTGCTTTCCTCTTTTAAACCTTTCCTATTCAGTTTCTAAGTTTCCCAGACTTCCCAGACAGGTACAACTTTGTAATCCTTTCAGTATATCTACATAATATCTACATAATCTCATTTGTTTGACAACTTTGAATCGTTTGTCAGTATTTGAAATACACTTTAAGCTGCTTTAAAATAAATGGAAACAGAAAAAATTTGACTATAAAAAATGCAATATGATAAAACTTTTCTTGAGTATAATTTAATAATATTGATCATGTTCTCGGTGACTTTTAAACCATTCGACAGTTCAAAGGTGAATTTCTGGCTGACAAGACTCAGTTATATTCTGAGGGGAACCATGTGCTGCTTGGTAGTTTCTAAGACTTTTTACCTTAAAATCAGTTAAAGTTGGATCTTTATGGGGTTCTGTTTTCTTGGGACTCAAATACAAATCCATATTTACATTTTTGTTTTTGTTTTCGAGACAGACGCTCACTCTGTCATCCAGGTTAGAGGGCAGTTGTGCTATCTCTGTAGCCTTGAATCCTGGGCTCAAGGACCTTTTCCTCTTGACTCCTGAGTAGCTGGGACTACAGGCACACACCACCAAACCCAGCTATTTTCTTCTTCTTCTTCTTCTTCTTCTTCTTCTTCTTCTTCTTCTTATTATTATTATTATTATTATTATTACTTGTTGGACAGACAAGGTCTCACTATGTCACCCAGTCTTGGTCTTGAACTCCTGGGCTCAACCAATCCTCCTGTTTTGGCCTCCCAAGGTGCTGGGATTATAGGCGTGAGCTACCGCATTTGGCCCTATTGGACTGTTTTGAACCTTTTCCTGGGCGTGTTTTGTGGTATTAAAATACTATTATATACAGAATTAACCAAAAAAGCTTCCTATAGTATACCATATTTCACAAATCCCCAAACAGTTTTAATATACTCAAAATTAGCATTGAATTTTTCACATGATTCATGTGTAATTTTATTAGTGGCCTCATTTGGTAACACCTCCATAATGGTGGACACAGAATTTGTCTCCATGCTTAAGGGATAATTTTGGAAGTTGGAGTCAATTTCATTATCTGGGGGCTGATTAATGCTAATGGTGAAGACAAACAGTGAGACAACACATTTGGGAACTTTTAAGATTTTTCCTAATTACCCAAAAGTCGACCAAAAAAAAAAAAAAAAAAAAAAAAAAAAAAAAAAAAAAAAAGAGCAAGAGAGAGATTTAATGCCTGAAACTAAAAGTAACCAGAGGACACTACTTTGTGTAACAAAGTACTCCCTACTCTCAACTATTGACTGTAACAGTCCTCCCTATTGGGAGGTGAGGGGATGGCTCTCCAGCATTCTTAATGTTGCCTTCTATGTGGAGGAATCCCACCAGTGTGATGTTCTTAGCCTCTCTCTACTCCTTCATTTATTTCTCTTCAAAAAGACATAGCATTCAATCTGATGGGTAAATCTAAAAGAAACCAGATACATATAAACTAGTCTATTTCTATCCCCATTTATTTTGGGGAGAAGGCATTTGGCAGTCCGGTACTTTTTGTAACTGGGTAGGTAAGTTTATCTAGTTCTGAGGATCAGTATTTGGAAGCTCACTTGCCCATACATTTAAACTATATTCTATTTTATTAGCTTCATTGGGAATTATATTGTTTTCTATCTGACTTACTTTGTTGTCCTACTTCTCAGTTAGTTCATAAGCCAAACAGAATAGAGAGGTGTTGAGAACTGAGCCCGTTAAACATCAACACTCCTCTCCTGGCTAACAGTCTCTTGTTCATGTTTTCGTACAACAAATATTGATGAAGCCTTTGCTACATATTGGATCCTGCACTCGGTGCTGTAGGTGGTGAGAAGGTGAAGTCAGTCCCAGCTTTAATCTAATCCTGGCTTAGGTCTATCTTCTGAGAATGAATTATAGGGTCAGCTCTCAATCCAGACAAAGCCATTATGTTGGCTGTGAAACTGGAGGAATTAAGTGAGGAAAGGAAGGGAGCATGGACTTTAATTTTGCCTTGCACAGCTCCTACTCCAATAATTGACAAAAGATAAATTTATTAAATGTAAACAGGTCAGACTAACAGAAAATCTTTTTGTTCATGATTTATGAAAGTTTATTTGAAATTTAAGGTCTTTGTGAACTAAAATTATATTATTTTTACATTTTTTAATGATGCCTACAGAATCATACTTTTGTTCCCAAATGTTTAATATTGCCTAAATAAATGCTTTGATCAAATCCATTGGACTATTTTTGCTTTAATGGTGATTTGGGTTGTCTATGAACTCCTTCCTCTTCCGTCTTGTTTCCTTTATCCCAGTGATAGAAAATTGAAACAAGCTTTCAACTTTGTTTAACAAGTAGAAACAAGTTTGCTACTTGTTTCTTAGTCTACTCACTATGTAATTAATAACTGACCAGATTATGAATCCTTACTTCTTTATGACTCTGTCTCCTAAATGTGTTGTTTCTGCCTCTTCACTGAGCTTTCCTAAACAGCCTTACAAAATTTAGGGGAAAAAATAAAGGGAACATGGATGAATCTTGGGACTCTCTTAACAGTAGGCCTAGAATAGTACAGAAATAACATCTTTGCAGAATGTGTTGTTAAACAGCTGGGGAAAAGGGATGGAGGCTTTCCCAAAACCCAAACAATGTTTCTTCCACCTGGAACCCATACCATTATTTTGCCTGAGAGACCAACCTGTTCCAAATTCCTCTTTCATTCCAATCTACTGCCAGGCCAAGGTCTACCCAAACCTGTCTGTCACCCATAATGAGCTGGATAATGTCAGTGGACTGGGATGAATTTCTGTTTTCTCAAAGATACTCCGTTCCAAGAAATATAAGACCTTTTTTAAACTATGTGAACAGTAAACGTATGTACTGTTTATAGAGCATGCCAAAATAGTTTAAAAATGATACTATGGAAAATTATTAACCAAGCACTTTGCAACTTTTCAAGATAGAATTTAAATGCAGTTTCAAGCACTCTCATTTAAAACATTTTTTATCTGTTTGTGACGGTGACTGATTTTGACTCTGCTAGGAAAATCTCAGGATGGAAATTTCCTGAGCTGACAGTAGGTCATGCTGAATTAGAGACATCACTCATGTGGGGGGAGGGGGTAGCAGTTAAAGAATGTAACTGAATTTATTTCTCATTAGTTATATATTCATAAAAGCATTGAAGAGTAACTTTCTAATTTCCCAGTTTTAAAAACAATGGATCAGTTTTTCCATTCAGCTTCTCCTAATATGATGGTGGCAAAGAGATACTCAAAGGAAGCTTCAACTCACATCATGTTTCAGAACTTTTTTCCTAAGAATGTTGTTCTTTTCTTTTCTTCCCCAAGTCCCAATTATCTTTTCCATGACATATGATTGTGATATCAAAAGCAGATATACTGTACTCTACAAATGGACCATTTCTAAAATCATTTAGAAAATGATTTGTACACATTTTATTAATTAAGAGGCACACAGAATTTCACTGGAAATTCTGACTCAGGCAGGCTAAAATATACAGCCCATCTGTGCTTACCTTTATCTACCAGTGTATTCTTAGTTAAGAAAATTAGACTGTTCCTTTGCTACCAGATATTTTTATTTACTACTCACATTAGTGGGCACCCTAAAAACTGAAATTTTAATATGGAGATAACAATTAATTCAATCCAGTGCTTGAGAGGAGGCCAGGAATTGAAGGCAAAAGGAACTTTGATTCTTTTTAATAACTTTCATTCCTCTCTTAGCTGTTAAAAAGAGGAGTTCTCTCTTGTGCTCCTTTCCTGACATCATCTTCAACTTTGTTTGCTCTTATCCTTTCTTTTGAAAATTTCCCCCAATTCAACGTAACTGTATTGATCAGCTATAGCTACTATGATACTACATAACAAACCACTCAAAAGTTCAGTGCACTGGAACCACAAGTGTTTATTTCGTCTTCTACAGGTCTGTGGTTTGTTTGGGATGGTTCTGCTGCAGGCTATGAGTTGACTGTGCTTCATCCCAGGCTTCAGATTAACTACAAATGGGCCTTGTATGTCTCCACATACCCCTAGACCAGGAGCTATCCAAGTCATGTTCTCTTCACAGTGGTTCACAGAAGACCAAGGAGGCAAGCAAAAACCTAGGATGTCTTTTAAGATCTTGGCTCAGAATTCCATATTCATTGGCCAAAAACTTCATGTGGCCAAACCCAACATCCTTGGAATAGAGAAATCTCCACTCATGGTCACGCACTACCAGACGCATGGCAGGAGGGAGAATTGAGAAAAATTACTGAATCTATAGTGACCAATGGAAGGTAAAATATTCCATTGTTTCTGGACTCCACCTCAGGCTGCACATTAAATGTGATGTGACTTGCCACGAGTGTTATGTTATACAATAGGTTACATTAAAAATAAATGTTGTATTTAAGAAAATGTTGTATTTTAGAAAATGATTTGCACACATTTTATCAACCTCATGTAATAATGCCAATTACAAATGAACACATAGGATTTCATAGCCATTCATACAGATAGGCCAGCATTCTCAGAAACATTTGTCTTTCTCTTGTATTCATCAAACATAATTATACTTTCCAAACCCCAGTACATCCTTGGATATTGCAGTGATTTTCCTTTATTCTCTCTAACTCTTATTCCATGGTTTAGGCATGGAATAAGGAAAGTTATACAAAAAGTTACCTAAAAAAATTAGAAATTAGAAAAGGAAAATGTAACAAAAAGTGAGTGCTAAGTAAATGGGATGAAACAGCTCTGATAATACTCATTGTGAGTCTATGCAGATCAAATAGACTAGAATCTGAGGTCTCTATTCAGTCCCAAGTGAGCCTTAAAAGACATTACAAGGAAACGAATGGGTTCATCACAATTAATTCCTACTATCATCTTAAACCTGGAATTTAAGATATGTCACCAAAACTGGTGATGATAAAGTCTCACTAACTAGTCAGGAGCCAACTCTAGTGACTGAAACAGTAATCTGATACGTATTCTGTGCCTGCAAAATAAGTAAGCACTCATAAATGTTTAACATTATTATTCCTTTTATTATTGTATATGAGTTACTGTGCTACATGCTACAGATAAAGTGGGGGGCAAAACACAAATGGGTGCACTTCTGCAAATTGTCCAGTGGCTAAATTCAAAATTTGGTCTTAAGACTATCAGGTAGCCAGGCGCGGTGGCTCAAGCCTGTAATCCCAGCACTTTGGGAGGCCGAGACGGGCGGATCACGAGGTCAGGAGATCGAGACCATCCTGGCTAACACGGTGAAACCCCGTCTCTACTAAAATACAAAAAAATTAGCCGGGCGAGGTGGCGGGCACCTGTGGTCCCAGCTACTCGGGAGGCTGAGGCAGGAGAATGGCATGAACCCGGGAGGCGGAGGTTGCAGTGAGCTGAGATCTGGCCACTGCACTCCAGCCTGGGCGACAGAGCAAGACTCTGTCTCAAAAAAAAAAAAAGACTATCAGGTAGACCTATACACAATGAATCTTGTTTAAGAGTAGTTTTTGTGAAAATTACTTAATGTTTTTATTTCCCTGTATATTCAATTTGAATTAACAACGGACTATGGCTACAATGGAAAATTGTTTTACTGATAGGTTAATTAATAGAGATATATTTCCCAAATAGGTTAATTAATAGAGATATATTTTCCTAAAAAAGGAAGGCAATCACCCCACTTTGCTCTTGACAAGTCAGTAAACATATGGAGAACTATATTAAGTTTATGTTACCAAGTATTAACATTTTCAGAAAGTTAATGAACAATTGAACTATTCACAGAAGAGGGCACCCAAAAGGGTAATTTATCTGGAAATATTTTTATAAGGAAAAGATGAAGGGGCAAGTGACTTTAATCTTAAAGAAGAAAGAGCAAATAACTTTTGTAATAACTTTCGTTAATAAGTGGTTTAAAAGGTTACTGTGGTTCCGGCTTTGGTGGCTCAAGCCTGTATCCCAGCACTTTGGGAGCCGAGACGGGCGGATCACGAGGCTCAGAAGATCGAGACATCCTGCGGGCCTAACATGGCTGAAACCCGCGTCTCTACTAAAAAATACAAAAAACTAGCCAGTCGAGGCTGGCAGCCGCCTGTAGTTCCCAGTTACTCGCGGAGGGCTGAGGCCGGAGAATTTGCGCGTCAAACCCGGGGAGGGCGGGAGCTTGCTCAGGGTTGGCTGAGATCGGGCCACTGCCACTCAAGCCTGGGCCTGACAGGAGCGCAGACTCCGCCTCTCAAAATAAAAAAATAAATAAATAAATAAAAGGTTACTGTGGTCAATATATTATTTTGTTATCATAGAGGTCAAAACTTGCAGTAAAGACAGAACTGATTGTGTTTAGTATAGCTGTAACTATGATTGTCATATTTAAATGAGAAAATAGATGCCTATATAACTTGATATATTTTTTTCCTAGAAATATTCAGGAAATGCTCAATGGTATGAAGAGTTATTTAAAATTTTATTGTTTCAGGCTACAATTCTATGCTACTAGTTTTCCAAAGGAACATGCATATATCCTGACCCACTCATTTATTCATTTGTTTAGTTTTTAATTCAACAAATATTCTTTGAAAATTTACTACATTTTGTGCAATGACCTTAGCATCAGGAATATAGCAGTAAAGAAGAAAAACAAAATCATTGTTCTCATGAGCCCTAAGTTCAAGTAAGTAAAAAATTTGTAAATAAATAATCTCATATTATTATAAATTCTATTAAGAACATGTATTTAAAATTGTTTTAAGAATGTCAAAAATGCATGTTTTGTGTGTGCTCGCTCCCCATACCAACTCTATCACTTTCAGTCTCTTTTCATTTTCATGCTGAGATCTAAATGTTTAAGTCACGATATGGTGTGGCAGAGGAAGGACTGTAATACACATTAGACAGATCTGGCTTCATCTTTGGCACGGCTATTTACTAGCTATGTGAGCTTAAGCAATTTACTAAGCAACTTATCTTTGACCCTCACTTTCCTTATTTATAAAATGCAGGGAAATGCTGATAGCATTTGTACAAGGATAAAATGAGATGACATGTGAGATAGTTACCTTTTTGGTGGTTCTTTATTGGCAGCTCCCACCATCACCACTCTTCTCCACAGATCTATGTATTCTCTTCCCCTGCCTTACTTGAGGCTGATCTTCAGGGACTGCATCTCCTGGTTTCCCTTGTTGATTGGTTCCCAGTTCAGTTCAGCGATTGGAAGCACTGGCAGGAGATTGGAGAATACCAAAAAGAGAGGTAAGAGTATTTCTTCCCTTTTGTTTCTATGAGTTGGCAGGTATATTTAGCACTAGCCGCATCCCTCCAAAACTAATGCTTCAACCAGGTGGCCCATATTTTTAATAATCCTAGCTCCCTCTGTGCTTGAGTAACTTCATTTCCTCCCTGACCTTTCTGTCCTTGGAGTAATGTTTTCTTACTGGTGTGAGTCCATGGATGCCTCACTATCCCTTCACCCCCCACACACATCCATAAGTAGTCCTTCATTAAATTCTCTGCATTTGAACCATCTGGGAAGAATCGTTGCCTGTAGGGATTCTGACTAATACAGTATTTACTACCAGGAATAGCCACGTAAAGTAGCTCCTTAATAAGGTATTCAGAAGCTGGTTTGTTAAATGTTGGATGAAGGCATTATCTTCCTGAAGGAAAATAGGAGATAGGTAAAGGCTTGCTGTGGTATCACAATTACTCGGATTATTGCCAGCACTGGCATAGGATGGAGGATCAGGTATCCAATTCCTGTTGCATTTTATTTCTATGTCAATAATGGTAATTATAAAAAATATGGGCTGGCTACCTACTTATGACTATGCAGGGAGCTCAAACAAACAAACAAACACACAAAAAACAAAGTGCACAGCAACTTAAATTTCAAACACAAAGCACTAGTGGAGAACTAGACAGCTCCTATAACGAATCTTAAAAGAATCCCTTATATCTCGTAACTGCAGGACAGACATGCCTGAAGACTGGGCCCCAGTGTATAATTGTGTAAGTAGCAGAATTGCTGCATTTTATAAATGTACATCATTACCAAAGCACTTATGATAAGTTTAGGGCATTGGTTAAGAAGTTGCACTGTGAGACTGGGGATAAGGATATTTGGATAGGATAGACCCATTTGAATGTGTAAACTTTGATTTTCCAAATCACCTCAAGATTATTTTGCAAAAAGAAGGAACCTTTCTTTCCTGGTATTAGAAAAATAAACTTCCTGTGTAGAAAGACCTTTCAATGACCTAATCTGCACTTCTGACTCACAAAGGGATGCCAGTTCTTCTCAAAAGCCACCCCCCCCACACACACTATCTCTCATTGCTTCTGTACCCATAACTAGAGTTATATCTCAGCAGCCCTCAGGTATAGAATTGATAACCCTGTTTCATAAAGAGACAATATATATCATAAGACTTAAAAGATCTTTTAAAACTGAATCATCATGAACCTTATAAACTGTGTAGGGATGGTTTCTAAGAGTGTTATACTGAAGAAGACAAAATATAATGGTGAATTGAGCCAATTCATCAATAGATAACATATGCACTTACCCAGTATTTTGAATTAGTGTGCCAGCCAAGGCAACTGTAAGCACCTCTAGTAGTTGTCTTTGTTGGCTACTGAAGCCTGGATTTAATGAAAAACAACATTTCATGATATTAATCTGCCAGAACTTTCTTGATCTAATTTGAAGAAAAAAAAACCAAAAAACAAAAAACAAGACCTTAAAGAATTAAAGTCTTGAGGCTGATTTATTATATGCAATGTATACACCTTCCTTGTCTGTCCATCAAGATATCCAGAGAACACTGTACCTTTTTCTGTGAAGGCATTAAAAAATTAATACTCTTTCCATCAAAGCAAATAAGAAAATTCACAAAGAGAATAGCATCTTCAGAAAGTTTTGAAGTGGCTCTTTGACAAACTGAAAATAAAGGTGGGGGATGCTGCCATTGTATTAGGATCTTTCATTTCTTGTTTATGAGAGAAGAAATCTCTCATTTAAATGAGAATAATGGAATCCTGGGGTAGGAAAGGCCATGTGGTAGTTCTTAACCTTCAGAGAAAAGGTGGTTGCAATTACCATAATCAGTCACAGAGATGGGGTGGCAATCAGTGTTTTGACCTGCAGGAATCTGTGGCGGTGGCTAATGACAATGTTCCCTGTAATAAAGTGGATGGGTGGTTGATGAGGTATTACTTGATCTACATAATTGCAAAAAGTGTATGTTTTCTAAACAGAAATCTGGTTTGAGTTGCCAAAGAGACGGGGGGGGGGGGGGGGG
>NW_016813678.1:595784-623732 GCF_001698545.2 Rhinopithecus bieti
GGGGGGGGGGGTTTCATGACCTCTTATAGCCTCTCACTCAGTTTCTAGACCTACGAAGTTTTTGAGGACCCGGCAAATCAACCCCAGGGAAGATGGTTAGATGGTCTTTGGAGAATGACTGTGAATTATCAACAATTTTATCTGATTTTTAGCTGTTATTCTAAAAGTGATATCTAGTCTGGTGAAAATTAACATAGCTCTTGCTTAATAGGATAGCAACTATTCATCTGGCAAACATTTTTCTTTTCTCATCCCTAGGGACACTATACGAAGCCTCCAGCACATACAGGACATACATATAGAATTTTGGAGCAAAGCAACATTCGTCCATTTGAGAAGCAGCTGTCAGGAGCATCACTTCTGTGTCCGGAATTGGTGGGTTCTTGGTCTCACTGACTTCAAGGATGAAACCACCGACCCTTGCAGTGTTACAGTTCTTAAAGATGGTGTGTCTGGAGTTTGCTCCTTCTGATGTTTGGACATGTCCGGAGTTTCTTCCTTCTGGTGGGTTCATGGTCTCGCTGGCTTCAGGAGTGAAGATGCAGACCTTCGTGGTGAGTGTTACAGCTCATAAAGGTGGCACAGCCCCAAAGAGTGAGCAGCTACATGACTCACTGTGAAGGGCAAAAGAACAAAGCTTCCACAGTGTGGAAGGGGATGCAGGCTGGGGCAATCTGCTTTTACTCCCTTATCTGACCCCCAGAGCTAGACCCACATCCTGCTGATTGGTCCATTTTACAGAGAGTTGATTGGCCCATTTTACAGAGAGCTGATTGGTCCATTTTGACAGGGTGCTGATTGGTGCATTTACAAACCTTGAGCTAGACACAGAGTGCTGACTGGTGCATTTACAATCCTCCAGCTAGACATAAAAGTTCTCCAAGTCCCCACCAGAGTAGTTAGATACAGAGTGCTAATTGGTGCATCCACAAACCCAGAGCTAGACACAGAGTTCTGATTGGTGCATATATAGTCCTCCAGCTAGACATAAAAGTTCTCCAAGTCCCCACCCTACTCAGGAGCCCAGCTGGCTTCACCTAGTACATGCTAAGCTGGGACTGTGGGCGGAGCCGCCCATCAGTCTCCCGCTGTGCACCCGCACTCCTCAGCCCTTTGGCAGTGGATGGGACTGGGCATGGGGGAGCAGGAGGTGGTGCCTGTCAGGGAGGCTTGCGCTACGTGGGAGCCCATGGCAGGGCAGGGCTCTGGCATGGTGGGCTGCAGGTCCCAAGCCCTGCCCCCCAGGGAGGTGGCTATGGCCCAGTGAGAATTTGAGCAGGGCACAAGTGGGCTGCACTGCTGGTGGACCTGGCGCACCCTCTGCAGCTGCTGGCCTGGGTGCTAAGCCCCTCACTGCCTAGGGCCAGCGGCGCCAGCCGGCTGCTCTGAGTGTGGGCCCACTGAGCCCGCACACAGAACTGGTGCTGGTCTGTCAGAGCCTTGCACAACATCGGTTTCCGCCCACGCCTCTTCCTCCACACTTCCCTGCAAGCAGAGGGAGCCAACTCTGGCCTTGGCCAGCCCAGAGAGGGGCTCCCACAGTGCAGGGGCAGGCTGAAGGGCTCATCAAGTGCAGCCAGAGTGGGCGCTGAGGCGGAGGAGGCGCAGAGAGCAAGCGAGGGCTGCCAGCAGGTTGTCACCTCTCACTTCCACTGTAAAAAGTTGCTAAAATCTAGTGTTTGGGGTTTTGAATGCATAAACGTCTAGCTAGAAACCACATCTCAACCTCCCTAGTATCCCCTTCCCACAGGTTGCATAGATACGCAGGAACCCAGCTTCTATCATACAGAAGAGGATCGTATCCTAGGAGTAGCAAATGCTATAAATATGAGTTTCTGAATAATCACCTGCAACAGAGCTGCCCCACCAGCCCACACTAGCCAGACATTTCATGAGAGAGAGAGAGAGAGAGAGAGAGAGAGAGAGAGAGAGAGAGAGAGAGAGAAACTTACCTACTATTTAGGCCACAGTATTTTGAGGTCTTTCTATTTCACCAGCTAAGTTTTTACTTTACCTAATATTCTGTGAATGCTGCTGTTGCCCTCATTCCCTTCTTCCTCTTGCTATTACTAGAATGAAGTCTTCACTTTCCTTTCAACTTAACTAAGAAACAATCATAAACCTAAAGAATACCAGATGCCATTTTTACCTATTAATTTGGGAAATAATATTTAATAACATCCAGTATGAGAGATGATGTATAAAATAGAACTCTCACAGTTGGTAGAATGACAAATTGATACAAACCCTATGGAGGATAATTTGGCATAATCAATCAAAATTTTGAAGGTAGGTAGTCTTTGATCCAGCAATGCCATCTAGGAAGCTGTTGTATATGTACACGAAGTTGTGTTTATAAGAACATTGATTGCAGCATTGATTGATGCAGCAAAAATGCTGGTAATAGCTTAAAGTTATCACTGGGGCAAATATTAAACTGAACTAGTGTCTCTATTATGAAATCCCATACCACTATTAAGTGAATGATACAGGTCTACACATCTTGATATAGAATAAACAGGCCAGGTATGGTGGCTGACGCCTGTAATCCCAGCACTTTGGGAGGCCGAGGCGGGTGGAGCACGAGATCAGGAGATTGAGACCATCCTGGCTAACATGGTGAAACCCCATCTCTACTAAAAATACAAAAAAAAAAAAAAAAAAAAAAAAATTAGCTGGGCGCAGTGGCGGGCACCTGTAGTCCCAGCTACTCAGGAGGCTGAGGCAGGAGAATGGCCTGAACCCGGGAGGAGGAGCTTGCAGTGAGCCAAGATTGCGCCACTGCACCCCAGTCTGGGCGACAGAGCGAGACTTCGTCGCAAAAAAAAAAGAAAAGAATAAACATAGAAAAATCTCCACAGTGCCGCATGAAAAAAGCAAGGTACAAATTATTTGCAAATAGAAGCATATAAATATATATACTACACAGATAAGCAACACACACACACACACAGAGAGAGAGAGAGAGAGAGAGACATTAAATGATAGACAACACACAAATCCTAGAAGGAACATCAACCCCCTTAATGCACTTTGGGGAAATTTCATTTTTAGCTGTTTATATGTAAAACTGTCTTGAATTTTATATTAACCATAATTAAAACAACAAAATAAACTTAGGCTTAAAGAACTTAAAGGGGTGGGGGAAATTCCAGGTTCTGCTTTGGGGAAATTTATTCTAAATCTAGTAATTACTTTCCCTTTTTAAAGAGGAAACTTACGCCCCGGAAATCTTTTACACCTCTTAGGATAAACATTATCATTGTTGGCTAACTTGCACAGGAATTTCAGAGGTAAATAATTTCTTTTTTCTCAAAGTAAGGTGTTAATTCATCTTTAAAATCCAAGATTTAAAATCTGAGAGGAAATGTTGTAAATAAATCATTTATAATTGATGTGGTAAATCATTCTGGATAAACGTCTGGTTTATTTTTAGTTCAATTAATATCAGGGAGAGAAAGAAAAACCATCCACAAGCTTACTGATGTTCACAATAAGTATTCTAAAAGTCACTTAGTAACAGTGGCAATTTACAAGCTCACTAACAACCCCAAACTATTCCCTGGATAAACTTTGTCAAGTAAACCTAATTTTATTCCTAAAGGCACTATTTCCATCCAAAGAATTACATTACATTTCTAAATTTACTTCTCTTTATTTCTTTAGTCTTAATGCTTGAGGAAAGTAAGAATGTCAGGGATTACTTCTCTTCTTCCTGTTTTACGTAAAAAGTTACAACTAAACCTGGAGTACTTCATCTCAACAGACTTATCAAGATGAGAATGGTTGTGAAATGTTTTTAAATGGGCATGTGTCAGATATTTTCCCTCTTCCTATGATTCACAAGATGAATCCTTATGTAGTGTTACATTTAAGAGCCATGCTTACACATCTTATTAATCAATGTTGCTCTTGCTTCAGAGGGTGATTAAGACTTTTCTTTTCGCACACTTCTACTGTTCTCGGCTTGGATGTGGGACATTTTCCAGGGAGTGCCCTTTGCTTTGAAGTTCCCTTTCCAATCCTGTTTCCCTTTTCTTCTGGGAGGATAGAGAGGGCCTGCTTTTCCAGTTGGATTTATTCAAAGAAGAAAAATATTTCCTTTGAATTTATTAGAGCTTTTGGTTTTGTCACTTAGTATTGGCATGAACTTTTTTGTTTGGGCTTTGGTTTTGGTTTTCTTGCACAGAAGCAATTGCATTAAGACAGTGGTTTTCCTTTTGTGGTCCCTGACCAGCAGCATCTGTATAACTTGGGAACTTATGAAAAGACAGATTCTGAGCTTCATCTTAGATTTACTGAATCTAAAACTCCACCCAGCATCCAGACTGGACTGATCAATCTTCATTTAAACAAGCTTTCCGGCTGGTTCTGTTGCATGTCTAAGTTTGAAACCCCACCACCACTACCCCTACCACCACGTGAAATAATATGAAAGGGGCTTAACATTTTAACATATTGCAAGTATACCTGAGCGATTTACACTTGGAAAATGGGACATTATGTTGGGCTAGATTCTGGACACAGTATGGGGTCATCAGAAAAGGTGTTCTGAGTTTGAGTGCTATTGGCCACAGGCATGGAGGGGTGGACATGGGGACTGAAGTGTTCATTTCTTTAATCTTTTGTTTAAGTACTCCTTTACCGGGAAGTACTTGAACCTTGGTATTTCAAGTATGTTCTGAGGACAGCTTTTCTAAAAATAGAAATTCGTCCGAGAATGTGCATCTTAAGTAGTTCACCCGATGACTCATACTTACATAAAAATGAGAAGAGTCATTGATCCAGTGAGTACCTGGTGGCCTTTAGTTCAATGTCAAGGTCCCTCTTCTTGCACTTGGTTTTGATTCATGCTCTTCTGATACTTGAACTTCTTTACTGGATTTCTGGCATGTTGCACTTATTTTCTTCTCTTATGTAAGTTAAATAAATGTGGAATTGTTAGGTCAAAGACTGTCTTTTAAACATTGATAGACACTACATAATTGTTCTCTACAGAATGGACCTCTTTATCTTTTCATCAACAATTTGTAAGGATTCCAGTTTTTTCCAGCCTTCTGCCATACTGCATAATTTTTAAATATTTAATTTTTTCCAAAACTAAAGGTGAAAAGTCTTATTTTGTTCTGATTTTATTACATGTTGGAAATGTTGCTTCTTTTCTGCTGTTTCTGTTTAACTTTATGCCATCACTGATTATCTATTATGTGCCATCAACTCGCAAATTATTTTAAATATATAATAGGTAGCACAATAATCCCGCAAGGTATACTTTATAGTTTACAATTTAGATCTAAGGATATTCAAGTTCAGAGCAATTAAATCATTTGTCCACTAAGATACACATAGGTTACACACAAATTAAAATTTTATGCAAAAATTAAAAATCAAGTTCAATTCAAACATGCATGTATTTTCTATGAAATTGTGCTGTCTCCCTGTTCAGAAAAGTCTCCCTGTTCATAAGAAAAGTGAGGAATAGCATACTTGGATTCAAGAAACTATAAGCAAGAAAGTAGAGCTGAAACTAACTCTTACGGGTAAAAAATGTCAAAAAAATTATGAGCTAAATGCTAGTGTGTCATATAATAAATAAAAAAAAAATGTTACATTCAGATTATGTTTTCCCATTATCATAACTGGTTGAATGTGAAATAAAAGGAATCGCGGCCAGGCGCCGTGGCTCAAGCCTGTAATCCCAGCACTTTGGGAGGCCGAGACGGTCGGATCACGAGGTGAGGAGATCGAGATCATCCTGACTAACATGGTGAAACCCCGTCTCTACTAAAAAAATACAAAAAACTAGCCGGGCGAGGTGGCGGGCGCCTGTAGTCCCAGCTGCTCGGGAGGCTGAGGCAGGAGAATGGCGTAAACCCGGGAGCTGGAGCTTGCAGTGAGCTGAGATCCGACCACTGCACTCCAGCCTGGGCGACAGAGTGAGACTCCGCCTCCAAAAAAAAAAAAAAAAAAAAAAGGAATCAATGAGTTCATGGTTTCACTTGTGCAATATTAAAATATTTTTATGTAACTAACTTTAAAACTTATTTTCTTCAATAAAGTAACTTTGCTGCTTTGGTGAAATAATACTACCATTAATGATTATGATATTTATTAATTTACTACTATGTGACAGCCACAATTGATGGTCCTTTAGGTATATTAACTAATTTAATCCTCTTATCAGCCCTATGAGGCAGATATTATTGTTAGAATAGGTAGACAGGCAGATATGAAGGAGGCAGGATAAGGCCCCAAAAACTATCAGGAAATTTTCAGGCGGCTGTTAACAGACAGGGATTAAATCCAGAATTGGCGTAACCCTCCCAGCTTTTTTTTTTTTTAGACGGAGCCTTCTCTGTCACCCAGGCTGAAGTGCACTGGCACAATCTCAGCTCACTGCAACATCCCCCTCCCAGGTTCAAGCGATTTTCCTATGTATTACTCAGGAGACTGAGGCAGGAGAATTCTTTAAGCCCAGGAGTTTGAGGCAGCAGTGAACTAAGATCACAACAGTGCACTCCAGCCTGGGAAACAGAGTGAGATGCCATCTCTAAAAAACCGAATTCTTTGAAAGGAATGAAATAATAAAATAATTTAAAAAATAGATGTGCCTACATATACACTTAAAAATTTCAAAAGGCCGGAGCAATTAAGCAAGAGAAAGAAAGAAAAGGCATACAGGCTGGGTGCCATGGCTCACACTTTTAATCCCAGCACTTTGGGAGGCCGCAACACTTGAGGTCAGGACCATCCTGGCCAATATGGTGAAACCCTGTCTCTAACAAAAAAAATACAAAAATTAGCCAGGTGTGGTGGCGGGTGCCTATAGTCTCGGCTGGTAGGGAGGCAGAGGTGGGAGAATCACTTGAACCCAGGAGGTTGCCGTGAGCTGAGATCCCACCACTGCAGTCCAGCCCGGATGACAGCAAGACCCTGTCTCACAAAAAAAAAAAAAAAAAAAAAAAACAAGGAAAGAAAGAAAGGGCAGCCAAATTGGAAAGGAAGAAGCAAATTAGCTGCATTCACAGATGACATGATCTTATGTTTGGAAAAACCTAAATACTCCACCAAAAAAATTGTTAAAACTGATAAATTCAGTAAAGTTGCAGGATACAAAATCAACATGCAAAAATTAGCAAATTTATATACATCAACAGTGAAAATCTGAAAAGAAATCAAGAAGGCAATTCCATTTATAATAACTACAAAAAATTAAAATACCTAGGAATCAATCTAACAAAAGAAGTAAAACATCTATAAAGGAAAACTACAAAACTCTGATGAAAGAAATAGAAGATGACACACACGAAAAATGGAAAGATATTCCATGCTCATGGATTGGAAGAGTTAATATTGTTAAAATGGCAATATTACCCAAAGCAATTTACAGATTCAATACAACCATTATCAAAATACCAATGATATTCTTCACAGAAACAGAAAATAATCCTAAAATTTCTATGGAACCACAAAAACCCTAAATAGCTAAAGCAATCTTCAGCAAAAAGAACAAAGCTGGAGGCATCACACCACCTTACTTCAAAATTTATTACAAAGCTATAGTCACCAAAACAGTGTGGTACTGGCATAGAAACAGACACATGGACCAATGGAATGAAATACAGAATGCAGATTCGTGCATATACAACCAAATCATCATTGACAAAGGCTCCAAAACTTTCCAGTGAGAAAAGGACAGTTTTTTCAATAAAGGATGCTAGGAAAACTGGGTAACTATATGCAGAAGCAT
Source organism: Rhinopithecus bieti (assembly GCF_001698545.2). Classification (NCBI taxonomy): domain Eukaryota; kingdom Metazoa; phylum Chordata; class Mammalia; order Primates; family Cercopithecidae; genus Rhinopithecus; species Rhinopithecus bieti. Next base: position 603,535 of record NW_016813678.1, read on the forward strand.
ACAACTAGACTCCCATCTTTCACCATACACAAACATCAAATCAAAATGTATTAAAGACTTGAATCTAAGACCTGAAACTATAAAATTACGAGAAGAAAACATTGGGAAACACTCCAGTACATTGGTCTGGGCAAAGATTTCTTGTGTAAAATTTCAAAATCATAGGCAACTAAGGCAAAAATAGAAAAATAGGATTATGTCCAAATAAAAAGCTCTTTCATAGCAAAGGAAACAATAAAGTGAATAGACAACCACAGAATGGGAGAAAATATTTGCAAACTATCCATCTGACAAGGGATTAGTAATTAGAATACAAGAGGAGCTCAAACAACTCAATAGTAAAAGAAATAATACAATTTAAAAATGAGCAAAAGATCTGAACAGACATTTCTCAAAGGAAGACATACAAATGGTTAACAAATATATATATATATAAAAAGTTCAGCATCACTAATAATCAGAGAAATGCAAATCGAAATCACAATGTGGTATAATCTCACCCCAGTTAAAATGGCTTGTATCAAAATGACAAACAGTAACTGATGCTAGTGAAGATACAGAGAAAGGTGGACCTCAATATGCTGTTGGTGGGAATGTAAGTTAGTACAGCCACTACGAAGAACAGTATGGAGGTTCCTCAAAAAGGTAAAAATAGAACATGCATTTGATCCAGCAATTTCACTACAGGATGTATATCCAAAAGAAAGGAAGTCAATATGTCAAAAAATATCTGCACTCTCATGTCTATTGTAGCACCATTCACAACAGCCAAAATGTAAATCAACCTAAGTATCTACCAATGAATAGATGGATAAAGAAAGTGTGGCATATATACACAATGGAATATTATTTAGCCATAAAAAAGAAGGAAATCCCATCATTTGCAGCAAAAAGGATGAAACAGGAGGCCATGTTCTTACATAAATAATCCAAGGACAGACAGACAGACAAACATTGCATGTTCTCACCCATATACGGGACCTAAAAAAAGTGGATCTCATGAAGATTGGTGGGTGGAGGGATGTAGGAGGGAAAAAGAATATAAATGTATGTATTTCCACTGAACTGTACACTTAAAAATAGTAAAGATGGCAAAGTTTATGTGTATATTTTACTTCAATAAAAAAATTTTTAAAATACATCTTGAAATAAACCCACCATACATAATTTTCTCACATATTTACAAAGTGGGGCAATATTTTTAACAGAAATACCTAATAAAATTTCTTAATATATGTGTTGCTGATTTGCCTTTCTAAACTATAAATTGCTTGAGAAAAAGGACCTGCACAATCTGTCATTGAAAAAATACTTTTTGAGAGCGTAAGTTAGTTAATACATGTCAGGAAATTGATATAGGCAAATACTGAAATACTTTAAAAGGTTTCTCTGGCTGAAGAGTTTTGTTTTTATTTCAACTGCAAACTATTGGCAAATGCAGTTATTTTTACCTAAGATTGGGTATATGACTATTCAGTGATAGACACATGAAAATGTTTTAATGATGCAAGCAACATTTAACAGTGTCTTAAAATGACTGCAGATTTGGGCTTTGATGGCTCCTTGTTTTATTATTTTTCTAAGCTAGATTTCTTACCATTAAACATGTGCATTGAACCCAAGTGTCATGAATGGGCATGCCATCTTAGGAAACAAATACATTTCATAAGCTGAACATTTTAAATGTTTTCTTAATTTCATCATATAGTGCTTTGAGATCAAGTATAAGAAGCAAGTCATAAAAGTAGTGCCAAACGTAATTCTTTGGTGGTGAGCCATCTTCTCATTGATTTCATCAATAATTCTTCTTTGTTGTGTTTTGAGGTTAGTTTCTTATCCTTGCAAATTCAAACCCACTTATTGCCCTGATAATAAATTGTATTAATGATGACACCACCTCCAATTTGCCATGCAACTTTGGGCAAAAGACTCAATCTCTTTCCATGTCATTGTTTGCCACCCATAGAAATGCAATTTTAATATTTTAATTAAATCTGAAACTGTTGATCTAGTCACAGTGCTTTAGTCAATGAAACAACATAGAAAGAGGCCAGCAGATAATTTTCTTTAAATTATAGTCATTTATCTTGCAAAAAACATACTGTCACTCACCAAAAGGAAATATTTACAACTGGCTCAACTATTTTCATTATCAACCCAAAGGTATAAAAAGTACTTACCCATAGGGAATTTAAAGTGCTAAGATTTTGATCACAAACTCTGCTCTCTGGTGTTAAGAAAGTACATAGGAAGGAGTGACATCAGGAAGATGGCCAGCTGGATTTACCTGGTTCTTATCCCTCCAAAAAAAGGCACTAAAACAATAAATAAACAACTATATTCCAAGTGGACTGACTGAAGAAGTAAGCTGTCTTTGTGTGTGTGTGGCACATTACACTTAAACTGTCAAAACAGAAATTTTAAGTTATCAACAGAAAAACTTCAATTTACATATAAAGAAATTCTGATAGACCAAATAGATCTAGCAATCATTTACAGAACACTCTATTTAACAGTTACAGAATCACATTCTTCTCAACTGCACTTGAGACATTCTCCAGAATAGATCATGTTAGGATTCAAAACAAGTCTTAACAAATCTAAGAAGAGAGACAGCATATAAAGTATATATTCTAACAATATTGGTATAAAATTAGAAATCAAAAACAAACCAAAAATTTACAAATACATGGAAATTAAACAACATGCTCCCAAATAACCATTGGGTCAATGAAGAAATTAGAAGGTAAATTTCTTGAGTCAAATGAGAATAAAAATATCATATCAAAACCTATGCGACACAACAAAAAACAGTTGTGAGAGGGAAGTGAATAGCAATATCCTCCTACATCACAAAAGAAGAAAGATTTCTAATAAACAATCTGACAAGGAAAGTGAAAAACAAGAAGAAAATAAACCCAAGATTGATATAGGGAATAAAATAAAATAATAAGTCCCAGAAAAGAAATAAATAAAATAGAGGGTGCAAAAATAATTCAAAAGATCAATGAGTGAAAAGCTGCTTTCTTGGAAAGAAAAACAAATCTAACACACCATTATCTATAAAAAATTTAAAAAATGAAAAAAGACTCAAAATCAGAAATGAAAAAGGAGACATACAACTGACACAACAGAAATATAAAAAATAGGACTATTATAGACAACTATATATCAACAGATTTGATAAGCTAGAAAGAATTAAATTATAAAGAAATAGAAAATCTGAACAAATTATGAGTGAGGAAGCTGAATTAGTAATAACAGTCTTCCATCAGAGAAAAGACTAGGACCTGATGGCTTTACAGACGAATTTTAAGAACTATTGCCAGTTTTTCTCAATCTGTTCCAGAAAATTAAAGAGGCAGGAACACTTCCAAACTCACTTTATAAAGACAGCATTACTCGAACACAAAAACCAGATCAGGATACATACAAAAAATAAAATTGCATACCCCTGATGAACATAGATGCAAAAATTCATAACAAAATACTAGCAAACCAAATTCAACAGCACATTAATAAGATTATTCACACTTCTCAAAAGAAGACATTTATGCAGCCAACAGGCACATGAAAAAATACTCATCATCACTGGCCATCAGAGAAATGCAAATCGAAACCACAATGAGATACCATCTCACACCAGTTAGAATGGTGATCATTAAAAAGTCAGGAAACAACAGGTGCTAGAGAGGATATGGAGAAATATGAACACCTTTACACTGTTGATGGGACTGTAAATTAGTACAATCACTGTGGAAGACAGTGTGGTGATTCCTCAAGGATCTAGCACTAGAAATATCATTTGACTCAGCCATCCCATTACTGGGTATATACCCAAAGGATTATAAATCATGCTGCCATAAAGACACATGCACACGTATGTTTATTGCGGCACTATTCACAATAGCAAAGACTTGGAACCAACCCAAATGTCCATCAATGATAGACTGCATTAAGAAAATGTGGCACATGTACACCATGGAATACTATGCAGCCATAAAAAAGGATGAGTTCATGTCCTTTGTAGGGACATGGATGAAGCTGGAAATCATCATTCTGAGCAAACTATTGCAAGGACAGAAAACCAAACTCCTCATGTTCTCATTCATAGGAATTGAACAATGAGAACACTTGGACACAATATGGGGAACATCACACACCAGGGCCTGTTATGGGGACGGGGGAGAGGGGAGGGATAGCATCAGGAGACATACCTAATGTAAATGATGAGTTAATGGGTGCAGCACACCAACATGGCACATGTATACATATGTAACAAACCTGCACGTTGTGCACACGTACCCTAGAACTTAAAGTATAACAATAAAAAGAAAGATTAGTCACGATGATTAAGTGTGATTGATCCAAGGCATGTAAGGATGGTTCAACATAATGCAAATCAATAAATGTGACATAACTCACTAACAGAAAGAAAGCTTAAAACCATATTTTTATTTCCATAGATGGATAAAAAGCATTTAGTAAAATTCGAAAATTCTTCATGATAAAAACTCTCAACAAATTAAATATAGAAGGTATGTACCTCAACACTATAAAGGCTACATATGACAAATTCACAGGTAACATACGAGTAGGCAAAGACTAAAAAAAGTTCTTCCTCTAAAATCAGAGAGAAAACAAGGGTGTTCCCTTGCACCACTTCTGTTCAACATAGTACTAGAAGTCCTAGCCAGAGCAATTAAGCAAGAGAAAAAATAAAAGGCATCCAAATAGAAAAGGAGAAAGTTAAGGTGGTGTTGTTTGCAGAAGACATGACCTTATATACAGAAAACCTTAAAGACTATACCAAATAACTATTAAAACTAATAAACAGATTCAATAAAATTCCAGGATATATAACAAACATAGAAAATTACAAATACTTATATATACTAATAGTAAACTATCTGAAAAAGAAATTAAAATTCCATAATAGCTACAAAAAAGATATCTAGGAATAAACTTAACCAGGAGATAAAAGATCTGCACCCTGAAAACTACAAAACACTGATGAAAGAAATTGAAGAAGACACACACATAAATGGAAAGATACACTGTTTATGAATTGAAAAAATTAATATTGTTAAAATGTCTATGTTACCCAAAGTGATCTATAGATTGAATGTATCCCTATCAAAATACCTATGACATTCTTCACAGAAAGAAAAAACTTCTAAAATCCATATGGAAATCCAAAAGGCCTCCAATAGCCAAAGGAATCTTGAGCAAAAGGAACAAATCTGGAGGCATCACACTATCTTATTTCAAAATATTTTACAAAGCTATAATAACCAAAACAGCATGGTAGTGGCATAAAAATAGACACATAGGCCAATGGAACAGAACAGAAAACCTAGAAATAAATTCATGCATCTACAGCCAACTGATTTTTTACAAAGGTACAAAAACACAAATTGGACAAATGATAGTTGTTTCAATAAATAGTGCTAGGAAAATTGGATATATACATGCAGAAAAATAAGACTAGACCCTTCCTCTCACCATATGCAAAAATTAACTTGAAATGGATTAAAGACTTAAATGTAAAATCCAAACTTATTAAACTATTACAAGATAACAAAGGGGAAACACTTTACAACATTGAGCTGTGAAAGAATTTTTTAAATAAGGTCTGAAAGCAACAGGCAACAAAAGCAAAATAGACAAGTGGGACTACATCAAGCTAAAAAGAGTTTGCACAGCAACAGAAACAATCGGCAGAGTAAGAAGACAACCTACAGTGTGGGAGAAAATATTTACAAGCTATGCATCTGACAAAGAATTAATATACAGAATATGCAAGGAACTCAAACATCTGAACATCAAGAAAACAATTAGATTGAAAATCGGCAAAAGACCCAAATAGACATTTCTCAAAACATGATATATAAATGGCTTAGAGGTATATGAAAAAATACTCAACATCACCAATCATCAAGGAAATGCAAACCAACATCACAATGATTTGTGCCCAGAAGCTTTGTTAAAGGTTCTTCAAAAAATGTTCACTTCTTCTAGCTTCAATTGCTTCATAGGATTTCTCTAACATCTATCCCATTTTGGCAGAACCAAAATTAGACTTTTCATCTTGGACACAATGCTCGCTCTCCTCTATTTTCATAGACTTAAAAGTTTCAGAGTTTATCTTTCCTAAGACTACTGAGTCTAGGACATGAATTTTGATTTCCTTTGTCCCATGCCTGCAGTTAAGGGCCAACCTTACCGTCTTTGGTATGTGGCTTCAGTGATACTGAGATAGGCACCCACACACGCACACACACACATTCACACTCACACTTCTCATTTAAACTCAGAAAACTCTACAATAACCACAATGACAAATGGCGGTAATGTTATCTAATTTCCTCTCACTTCACCATCCCTTATGTCACTACTGGAGAAACCACGCAGTAAGTGGGTCCAAAGTGTTGATTCTATGTAAACCAAGTACATTTCTTTCTATGATCACAAGGTGAGAGACCAGAAGGTGAAAATCAAAAAGATACTTGAAAGAGGATACTGAGTCAAACCAGAAGAGGCTGTCATTGCCTAAAATGGATCATCAAGCAAAAGGGCAGACTGCAAAAACTAAGAGCTATAAAGGCAGACTAGTTAAGGAGCCATCTTACCTTTCTCTCTCTCTATTCTTATCCCTTCCTATCCAAACTCTGAACCTCAGCCTGAGTTAGCTATTTAAAATACAAATCTAAATAACTAGTTCTTATATTTAAAACTCTTTTAAAATGCCTTATTCTTGGTTCTGGAATAAAGTCCAAAATCATTAGAAAGATGTAACAAAACTCTAGATGGTTTGACGCATTAATTGGTCTTACCACCTTCATTCTCTTGTCTTCAAGTCCTAAGGAAAACTTCAGATGACATCACAACACCCTAAAATATCTTCAATGGTTCCCTATCACTTGTAGAATTTGAATTTCAACTTCTCAGCTCAAATTTATTCTGTTTTTTTCCTCTTATGTTCTTTACTTTGACGACTCACATTCCTCTGTCTCCTTGTTCTTTTTTTCTTCTATAGTCTCGCTTATCCCAGCCTCTCCATGTCTAATTCCTTTCCAGTAGAACTTGAATCCCATCTCCTCCATGTCTCTTTTCTTAATTCCTCTTATCAAGAAATAATCTCTTCACCATCTGCATTATTATATTATTTTACCATGGCATGTTACCCCTTGCTTCTTTGGGTTGTAGATGGGAATGTCCCTGTCTCATTTCATCTTCTTTCCTGAGCACTCCTTTAGATGCAAACCAGGAGCTGCATCTGGTTTATCACTTGTTTCAAAGCACCTAGCACAGTTTCAGGATTCTTAGCTGGCACTTGCTTAACAAATATTTATGCAATAAATGACTGTATACAACCATCAGAAATAAGTCACTTCAAGAATCTACAAACCCAAACTACTACTGACTTCTTTTGTCTACTGTTGGCTAAGTGGAAAGTGCCAAACAGTCCTAGAATAAACGAATTGCATTTTTAAAGATGAAGAAGCACAAAGCAAAGAAAACAAGAGGGAGATGATCACACCATGGCCTGATTGTTTCGCCCAGGAGGCTTCAAAGTCTTTAAACAGTTTAACCATGGGAGGCAAAGGATGGAATGTGTTCCTAATTAATGCTTTAAACTCATTATGCTTACAAGCCAGAAACTATAATAACTGCATAAGAATTTGAAAATTATTTCCACCAAGATCATGGCAGGTTTTTTGGGTTTTGGTTTGTTTTTGATAAATCTCAATCACTGAGCTTCAAAGAAGCCTGTGCCACTAGCTGAGCTGATATCATAAACCAAATGGGGCAGGACTTGAAGATGGCAGTTTGATTTAGATATAGTTAGATGAACTATATCACCACACTAAAATCTCTTCTTTTCCCTATCTTAATATTTCATAAAATGTTACACAGTGCAGTCAGGATATTTTCAGTGATTAGATTCTAAATACATTTATAGGGGAAGGATTGCTTAAGTCAAAGTTAACTATGAACGTTCATTAAACTTTTAAGAATTAGAATAAACATGGTTTGAATATAATATAATTCTATTTCTCAAGAATTTCAGCGAATTATTTTTCCTTGGAGTAGGGATAGATTATTGGTTTTTATTGGTTGGGCATCAGAGGAAGTAATTTGCTTATGACTAAAGGGCTTTGCTTTGTGAAAACCGTTTTCTTTTTTCCCCCTTAATTCATAAAGTTGAATGTGTATGGTTAAATATTCATTAAATGAAATATGACTATGCTATATTTAATTCACTTGATCCTAATTCACATATTGTTAGTAATTTCAGTACTCTTCCACATAATGATACCAAACAAATATTTGTTGAGTGGATATTGTATGAAGACACTAGTTTGAACTCTACAGGGAACATAAAGATAATCAGTGTATTATCCCTGAGCTAAGGTTTTTACAACTTTTAGGAGAGCTGTGGCAACTATGTTTCAAGGTAGTCCTCAATGAGTCTACCTGCTGATATTCCCAACTGTGTATAGTCCCTCTCTATACTGAATCAGGGCTGGCCAACAGAACATTGTAGAAATTATGATATATGACATTCTAGGCTAATTCAAAAAGTCATCTCAGCTTCTGCATTGATCTGTTAGCTCACTCACTCTAGAGGAAGCCAGCTGCCTATCAAGAACCATGAATATTTGAGATTTTATCTTACTTGCAAACACACAAGTTACCTCGCCACAGTTTTGTGGATGGTAATAGAAGAAACAAGATCCCTGAGTCAAAGTCAAAGGACAGCTGATGACTCAAAACAATGAAAGTAACCAAAAGTTTAAGCATGTTCAGTTCCTTCAGCCCCAGTTTCCACAGACCAGTGCAAAGTGGAACAAGGGATGATTATACACGCACTGGGTTGTGTTAAAGAAGACACACACCCAAATTTAGGAAACTCAATTTTTTACAATGGGCTGTAAACTTGTCTGACCTTTAGCTTAAGGAGATAGTATCTTTATTAAGTAGAAGACAAATGAAAAACCTGTTCCCTTTGCTCTAGAGGGGGACTGTCTTCATGACTATCAAGGCAGTTTGCTATGCAAACATCTTCGAAAAGAGAATTCAGAACAAGGGAAATTTTAAGATCCCCTGCTCACAAGATGTGAGAGATGTATGGCGAGTCGTCTCCTAACACTATAAAGCCATGAGATGCTAAAGCATTCCTGGAGAAAGATCTATGTGGTAATGAACTGAGGACTGCTTCCAGCAACCAGCACCAGCCACCAGCCAGGTGACCACGTCACCTTGAAAGTGAATACTCCAGCCCCAGTAACCTTCAGATGACTGCTTTCTTAGCTGAAATCTAACTGCAATCTTTTGAAGGACCTCTAGCTGGAGACAGCCAAGAAGCTATTCTCAAACTCCTAATCCACAGAGGGTATGAAGGATGCTAATATTGTTGTTTTGTTCCACTAAGTTATAAGGTGATTTGTTACACAATAATAGATAGCCCATACAAATAAATTTTTGTACTTAGAAATGGGGTGCTATTGCAGCCAAAGTTTCAGAATGTATTAGTGGCTCTGGGGATGATGTAGTAGAAAGAAGCTTGGGAGGCCTATGGAAAGTGTTAATTAAAGCACTGGAAGCCTTGAGGACATTTTTAGGAAAACTCTGAAAGTCTCATCAAGGTCTTTAAGGAGGCTGCTGGGAGGTCTTTAAAAGCGGTGAAGGAAGGTTATTGGATCCTGGAAGAAAGGAATCTTTGTTACATAGTGGCAGAAACTTAGCAACACTGTTGCCTGCACTAACATGGAAAGTGGAAAATGTACCTAATGAATGGGATGATCCAGCTAGAGATTTTCAAGTTGAGTGTTGAATATCCCATCTGGCTTCTTTGTGCTACTTGCAGTAAAATGAGATAGATAGCCCTCTTGAGGACGCTTGAACACAATGTTTTATAGGCAACATACATCCAGTACGTAATTTGCAATTCAAGCATATTGCATTTTTGGAAGGTAAATCACATTTTTTAATATAAAATTGAGTTATCTATTTAAACATTATGAACAAACACCATCTTTTAAGAAAAAATAAGCTAGTAATAGAGAAAGGGAAAGTAAGAACCTTTGTTTCAGCTGGCTTTCATTAAGTGGCTTTGAAGGTAAACGTCAAAGAATAAAATGATTGGAAATAACATTTTCAGTATTAGCTTCCTGGAGGGTCAAATTACCCTCTCCTATAGAGTTAAAGGTCTTCTACTATGAGCCAAAGTAAAATGAGGGAAGTCACCATGAAAATGAATATTGAGGAGTCACTAGGATACAAGAGAAATACGAGGTATTAAAATAGAACCCTATTCTTAGAGAAACAGTGTTAAAACATATTTTCATGGGCAAATGCTTTCCTACCTTAAATAATTATTCTGTCTTTGAAAAATTCTAAACAACAAGAAAACACTTGGTCCAAAGATTCAATAAGCTTTTAAGTTGCCAACTTTAATTTGGCAGTGATATTAAGCTGGTCTGTGAAAGCTGAACACATTGGACAGATTCAAATGATGAATTATTTAGAGGCCCATGCAAAATACTTTCTGAACCCTTTCTTAATCACCTCCTACTATAGTCAACAATTATTAACTTTTCAAAATCCGTTAAACATGCTTTCCTTTAAATTTTGTAATTTCATTTCTAACAAATAAAATCAAAACAGTCACGGGGTGACTCCAGTGTCAGATATAGCATTATATTTGGAGTATTTTATTTAATGAACACTTCTAAAAATTTTTCCAAAAAAAAAAAAATACACAGCATTCTCTTCTTTCTTTTGCTTTTTTAAGAATATCTGTCTTTGGAAAATAATGTCAGCTTCTAGCAGAAACTCATCAGAATGGTAAAACACTAGGGGAAAGGCTTTATTTCTTTCTTAGAAACTGAGTTTCTCACTCCACTCAAAAAAGAGCAGAATATTCTTTTCACTGTACATTTATCGAAAGTGAGCAGTCAGGTGTTCCTGGACACATCAGAAGCACTGCCTCTATTTCCTAAGAAAATGTGGTTTGAAATTCAGTCTGGTATTCTCAACCCAAATACAGGTACCTCCCTCTTTGAATTCTAGATGCCAGAGACACTAATATGGAATGAAGACAAGCGTATCCCCAGAATCTGCCTGAAATGTGCTATAATAGAATGTGCACAGGGTTTGGAGGGTTAAGAAAACTGAATCTTGACCAAATTTTGCCCACAACTTGCTGTGGAGTCACTTGATACCTTTAAGCCTAAGCTTCCTCATCCATGAAGTAATTTCCAGGCATACCTTGGAGATACTGTGGGTTCATTCCAGAAGACTGCATAAAAGCAAATACAGCAATAAGTCAAGTTACACAAATGTTTTGTTTTCCCAGGGCATATAAAACTTATGTTGATACTATACTGTAGTCTATTAAGTATGCAATAGCATTATGTCTAAAAGTAATATACCTACCTTAATTAAAAAATACTTTATTGCTAAAAATTCCTAACAGTAAATTGTAATCTTTTTGCTGGTGGAGGATCTTGCCTTGATGTTGATGACTGCAGATTGATCAGAGTAGTGGTTACTGAAGGCTGGTGTAGCAGTGGCAATTTCTTAAAACAAGATATGATGAATTTGCCGCATTGATTGACTCCTCCTTTCTTGAAAGTTTTTTCTGTAGGATGCTGTTTGACAGAATTTTACCAATAGCAGAACTTCTTTCAAAATTGGAGTCAATCCTTTCAAACTCTACCATTGCATCATCAACTAATTTTAAACAATATTCCAAATCCTTGGTCATCATTTCAACAATGTTCACAGCATATTTATCAGGGTAGGTTCCATATCAGGAAATAATTTTCTTTAACTATCCATAAGAAACAACTACTTATTCATTAAAATGTTTTTATGAGATTGCAGCAATTCAATTACATATTCAGGCTTCACTTCTAATTCCACTTCTCTTACTATTTCCACTACATTTGCAGCTACTTCCTCCACTGAAGCCTGGAATTCTTCAAAGTCATCCATGAAGGTTGGAATCAACTTCTTCCCAACTTGTTAATGTTGATATTATGACCTCCTCCAATGAATCATGAATTTTCTTAATGGTATCTAGAATGGTGAATCCTTTCCAGAAGGTTTTTAATTTACTTTGCCCAGATCCATCAGATGAATTACTATCTATGCAGCTTTGGCCTTTAAAAATGCATTTCTTAAATAATAAGACTTGAAAGTCGAAATTACTCCTTGATCCATGGGTTGCAGAATTAATGTGTGTTAGCAGGCTTGAAAGCAACATTAATCATGTACATCTGCATCAGAGCTGTTGGGTGATCCGGTACACTATCAATGAGCAGTAGTATTTTTAAAGAAATCTTTTTTTCTGAGATTTCTTTCCTTAAACCTCGAGAATCAACCTCTTCTAGCTTCAGAGATTTTCCTGAAGCTTTCTCACCTTCATCAGCCTTTATAGAATTGAAAAGAGTTAGGACCTTGGTCTGGATTAGGCTTTGGTTTAGGAAAATGTTGTGGCTGCTTTGGTCTTCTATTCAGACCACTCAAATTTTGTCCGTATCAGCAGTAAGGCTGTTTTACTTTATCACTGATATATTCACTGAAGTAGCATTTTCAATTTCCTTGCATTGATAACTCAATTAACTGGCACAAGAGGCCTAGCTTTTAGCCTACCTTAACTTTCAAACATACCCTACTCACTAAGCTTAATCATTTATAGGTTTTGATTTAAAGCAGGATATGTGCAACTCTTCCTTTCTCTTGAATACTTAGAGGCCATTGTAGGCTTATTAATTGGCCTAATTTCAATATTTTTGTGTCTCATGGAATAGGGAGGCCTGAGGAGAGAGAGAGAGAGATGGGGAACAGCTGGCTGGTGGAGCGGTCAGAACACATACACCATTTATCGATTATGCTTGTTATCGTCTATGGGCACAGTTCCTGATGCCCCAAAACAATTCCAATAGTAATAACAAAGATACATCACAGATATAAAAGTAATGAAAAAGTTGGAAATATTGTGAAAATTACCAAAATATAACAGAGACGCCGGGCGCGGTGGCTCAAGCCTGTAATCCCAGCACTTTGGGAGGCCGAGACGGGCGGATCACGAGGTCAGGAGATCGAGACCATCCTGGCGAACACGGTGAAACCCCGTCTCTACTTAAAAAATACAAAAAACTAGCTGGGCGAGGCGGCAGGCGCCTGTAGTCCCAGCTACTCGGGAGGCTGAGGCAGGAGAATGGCGTAAACCCGGGAGGCGGAGCTTGCAGTGAGCTGAGATCCGGCCACTGTACTCCAGCCCAGGCGACAGAGCAAGACTCCGTCTCCAAAAAAAAAAAAAAAAAAAAAAAAAAAAAAAAAACAGAGACATGAAGTGAGTACATGCTGTTGGAAAAATGGTGCTGATAAACTTGGTTCACACAGGGTTGTCACAATATTAATTTGTAAAAAAAAAAAAAAAAAAAAAAATGCAATTAACTTTGAAATACAATAAAACAAGGTATGCCGACAGTTGTATTGTGAGGTAAGTTTCCTTCCAACTCAACTAGTCTGTGATTCTGAAAGTCCCTACTTTTCAGATGACTATAACCTGATATAAAATAATGAAGTCCAGCTTTACTGAGTAGTATCATCTGTAGGCATTGTTTTTTTCATCATGATATATTTTTCCCTGAGGTTAATGCTCAATTATCATGAAAGCTACACCTTTTTTCAAATCAGTCACCATAATTTAATGACAATGTCTGAGACCTGTGAAAACTCTAAGATCTTGATATTGTTGGTCATGGTTATGTTATGTTACATATGTGATGAATTTTTTAACAACTTTGTCACTAAAATATAAGCTTATATAACTTTTTATAGAGGTAATCTTCATGAAAGGTGATTTCTGTCATTGGACATATGCTCTTTTACCAAATACCCTCCTTTGATTAATTGCTTCAATCACAAGTCATGATTGAGTTGTCATGACAAAGAGTATCTGTTCCATATTCAGGAAAACATTGATTGGTATAAAAAATATGATTTGCATTTTGTATCATATGGTTTTCTTCTCCAAAGAAAGAGCAAAGAACAGGTGAGCCATGAGGTTGGCAAACAGGTGAGCCATGAGGTTGGCTTCCTGCTTTTTACTAAACCCATACACATTCACTCAGTAGATGATGTCACAACACACTTGTTCACAGTAAACTTTTACAATACACTAGAATAAAATGAGGTTTCAGTTTCCAACTTTGAAGTGTATACATCATACTATGGGGGGGGATAAAATTACTGTATATGAATATGAAAGGATTTTGATATTGAAGAAGATTTTCTATTCTTAAAAAAACAAATTTCTTTTCAAAATACCAGACTAGCAATCTTTTCTAAAAGTAAGAACACTGTAGATAGTTGTGTTGGTTTTCTGGCTATTTAAATAAGTGTGTGTGTGTGTGCATGTCTGTGTGTGTGTGCGTGTTTCTCCAAAAGAAAACAAAGTGAGCATATTTTCTGAAGTGGCATATTTGAACAGTTGTTCACTCATACTACTTTTAAGTCTTTTGTTTTTTATTTCTAACTTACAGAAGAATCATACTTTTAAAAACCCTCCCAAGTAAACAAAATTACTAAGAAATCTAAAATATCTGAACAGGAGCCAAACATATAGGTAAACTCATCTTAAACCATTTGATTCACACGTGTTCCTTCCCTGACAAGATGAGACAAGCCAAACAGCATCCAGCAGCATTCCTCTGTTTTCCCTTTTGTTGTTTGCCAGTTAATTTCTATTCACTGGAAATGCCAATTTTCCACATGCTATTCAATGTGGTGTGCTTGTTTGAAAAGAAGCAAAGAAAAAGCGCTAAAGATGCTAAGGACTTAACTCATTCCTCCCTTCTTTCCTCTCCTCCTCCCTAACAAGTTCCCTTTCTTCCAGGCTTAGAGACAAACAAAAGCAGGCTCATTCAACCTCAAAACTTGAACACATGCCAGGTGAAATATTTTAGTGAGGCTTATCCTCAACTTGGTCATACTGTATAGGTGGGCCTAGTTAAGTGGTTTTTGTTGGCTACTCTGCTTATTATGACTTTGCAGTCACACCCTCTGTGTCAAAGTGCAGCTCAGCAAAGTATATATATTATATGCACACACATATATCATTTTAGAAACTGAGGAAACATTATTTCAGTAAAACTTTTATCTACAATGAACTAATTTGATCTTTACTATATATACTATATATACACAGCAGCTTCTATATATCCTTATTATTTTTTCCTAATTAAGCTGGAAAAAAAAAGTGCTGGTTAACTTGCTCTAGGACAGGTTTGAAAGTCAGATAGAAAGCAGGAGTACAAAATACAACTTTCAGATTGAATTATTTTACCTGTATCAACAAACAAGTTTCTCAGCCTCTGGAGGAACATGGCAAAGTCATGCAAATAGCAGGATCTAAACAATTCTTACAGAAGGTACATCTCCAGAGTCACTTATCCAGCAGAGGATTCCTTGCTCAGAGTTGGCACCAATTAGGGGCAGTTATCAGTATACATTACATAAATACAACTTAGCATGTTTGCTAATAAAAAGAGCCTAACCTGTGGAATCCAAACTTTCTTGTAGATTGTGGGTGATTCTCAGCAAAGGAAATCCAAATATTTGGGGATATAAACATGTTCCACACGTTCCTTGTGTGTTATATTAATGGAGATGACTAAGGATTGGTTATTACTATTACATACTTGGTAATATTTTAGGAGTAGAGATCAGCTTCAAGATCAGCTAGTTCAGTCCTTTCATTTTACAGATGAAAAAATCTGAGGCCAGTAAGTGATTCATCAAATATCACATGGACAGTTAACAGCAAGAGGGGGATTTTAATGTGGTTTTCCTGACAGACAATTCAACTCACCAAACTTGTGGTTCTACTTTTCCTATGGAGGAAATTTTCCTACTGATGCAAGAGGTGTGATGATATACCACAGTCCCTACCTACCTTTAAAGAAATAATAGAGAAATAAGACAAATTTTATGAAAGCAAATGAAGATATAAATTTCCATGGGGTTCAAAGGATGGAGGGGAGAAATTTTCCACATTTTCTCACTACTCTAAATCGTAATGATTCCTTTTTCATAGCTATGGTAGAAGAGACACCTGAAAATGACCTCAGAAAAATCCATCAACTTCATCAGGTGTTGGGAGAAAAGCTGAGTGTTGGGAGAAGCTGAGGCAGGGCTTGCATGTCTGACATAATGTAAAAGAGTCTTGGAACATATCCAGGGTCCAGAGTCTAAAACCCCTTGTGGCCTTTGGAACACCAAGCTCTGTGCTAAAGAGTGGAAAGCTACCCTGACTCACCATAATCTAAGCCCAGGGCATAAAACCCTCATGGCTTGGATAGAATCCAGGGCTCGTGGCCTCTGGACTGTGTCTAGACTTGCTGGCTCCTTGCTCCTTACTCTCCCAGGATTGATTGTATCTTGAGTTAAAAGAACCTTCTCTCTATTATCTCAAGGAGCAGAGCATATGCTAAACTATCACAGCTGTAAATCATGTGCTTAATGCAACCCTCCCTTTCACCCCTACATTCTCACCACTTGTTTCTTTGTTTGATCACCAATAAATAGTCTAGGTTTCCAGAGCTCGGGGCCTTCACAGCCTCCATACTTAGCAATGGCCCCCTGGACCCACTTTCTCTCTCAAACTGTCTTTTCTCATTCTTTGACTCTGCCGGACTTCATCATTCCCACGACCTGGTATTGGGTCTGAACCCCCCAACATAAGGTAGCTATCCAAATTAAGGGTGACAAACTCATGCCCTAGGATGTAGGACTCTTCAGAGCATGAGGTTTACATATGGAAGAAAGAAAGGTAAAACTGATGCTACTATGAAACAGTACTCTATTTTAATGAAATGTCTGTTTTGTTAAAAACTCTAAATGATAACAATGTAAAGCAAATATCTCTACTTTCAAACAACCAATAATAACAGGAAAACATATTGTATAATGTAGCCCTTTGTTGATTCTGTACTCTATTATTATATTGGGCACTTTTGGATAAAATCTTATGACTTGTGCCCTTAAATTTTTTTTACATACTTGAATATATAAATTCCATTAGATTTTTGTTGATTAATGTTTCCAAATTGTCACAGCATATTTAAATTAATAATTTAAAAAATTAAGTTCACATTTAATCAAGTTTGTTACCCCTGTAAATTTAGAATTATCAACAAATTTTATAAGCAAATTCTTAACTCTGTAATTCAAGTAATCAACAGAGACGGTGAATGAAAATCACGAACATCATTAGTGAATCCCATATTATTTCATATTGATAGTTCATCTTTAGATAGGACATTTGATGTAATCATTTCTACAAGCAAAAGGACTATGATTAAGAGTACATTTTCTAACTGATTTTAAGAGCATGTCTTATCAGCTATATATTGAATATTCATGGATGTGTAGCCCTCCAAGCACTAGAAAGTATACAGAATGATTGAGAAGAAAACATTAATGCTGCCACTAAGAAATTTTTTTATCTAATGAAGAGATACAATTCATGTAATATCAATGTGAGTCATCTATTGAAGAGATATAATTAACGTAATATCACTGTGAGTCATATGCGAAAGTTGACCCAAACACTGTTAGAAATGAGATAGTACCTGAGAAGAGACTAATCAGTCCTGTCCAGATGCAGAACAACATTAAGGAACAATCAAAGCCAGAAAGAAGCCAGCTTGGAAGGGAAGGGAAAGTCTATACTAATGCAAATAAAAAAGGAACTTTAATAAACATGAATATAAAGATTCACAAAATTAATTGGTTGCTAGACGTACAGCCTAGACAATATTGTACATTAAATAATACTCAACAGGGGGATTATCTTTTTGAGTTAAATATTCATTTTCATAAATTGTCAAGGCATTGGGATGAACTCAAACGCCTAAGAATAAACAACTTCTCACGAAGGGCGCTTAAATAAGTCTATCACATTTAAGATGAGAACAAGCAGATTATCCCAGAGACAATGAGAACATTGAGATGAAAACAAGCAGATTGCCCCAGAGACAATGCAGCAGTCAAAGACAAAGTGTGGAATAGGCAGAGGCAACATTGTGCAAAACACATTAGAGGAATGCATGAGTACTACAAAAACTTCTAAGAAAAGAAATGTCAAAGATGACATCCTCAAAGACTGCATGTGGAAGAAATACCTAGGCAAGAACTAAGAATCTCATAAGAAATGCCTGAAATAAAATGTGAACATCTCTGCATGGACTAATCAATATAGAATAGTGAACCACCCATATTGAGAGGATACATGTGAGACTGATACTGTTTTTGCTGTTCTGATACTGGATAAAAATTCTCACCTATTCTTTAGAAAAGGAACAGGCATTGAAATTCTGATGCCTTAAATGCATAATTAAGTTTGTTGCACATAAAGTTATAAAATGCTGTTTATGTTTCTCATTATAGAATTTGGTTGAATATTTCTCAGCACATCTCTTTAATCATTTTATCGTTATTGTTATTATATGAATACCTGAATTTGTAGATGACAATGTGCTTTAGAGATTCGAAGTCACATCCAAAATTATTTGAATAAGCAATTTACAAAATAACAAAATATGGATAAGTACCACAAAAATGTACAATTCTCGTCAGATTCAAAAAATGTGGATTAACATGAGATGTCAGTTTTCACCTTACAAAATGGCAAATATGTTTTAAAATAAGAGCAAATTTGTCAAGATTGTATGAACTGCTGATGAACATGTAAATGTACACAATCATTCTGGATATTTTAAATCAAAATAATATATTTAAGGAATATAAAATATTTTATTATTTCTCATTGTAATATATTATGTAGCCTGATTTGTGTTGGGAGAATATTTAAATGATTGCATATTCACTCATTTCTCCTTTCAACAAATATTTACTAAGCACCTATTACAGACTTCATGCTAGATGAGCAATGAACAAAATATGTCCTCATGCAGTTTATATTTGAAATTAAATCTGATGAATATTGAAAGATGTTTTCATGTACTAAGCTGTAAGAAAATATTATAAGCCTCATAGTGTAAACTTATGTATATATATAGCATATTTATGTATATGAGTAAAAAGCATTCTGAAAAAATACGTTTAGGATTTAATGCTGATAATGTATATCTAGTGAAATTAAGGGAATTTGTTTTTCTTTATGTTTATTAGTATTTCCTAATTTTCTGCAACAAATATGTATTTAAAAAATAAATTGTATCTTCTGGTAGGACAAGAAGCCATCCTTTATAGTGGCCTTTAAGGCTTACTCTTATCTGAGTTGGCTATAAACATAAAGTCAGAAATTTATTTTGTTGAATCATATTCCTAGAATCTTCATTTAAAAGCAAGATAGTGGAAAATAAATGATTTTTACCTGTTGAGTTAGCTACACAGAATAATAATTTGAAAATATAATACTATTTAGACTTATTTTATTTTTACTATTACATAACACTTTCTAATGAAGTTATTTGATTCTGATAATCTTGTAATGTGTTCAGGTCACAGATAATTATCTGTATTTTACAAGTGAGAAAAACTAAGACTTTGGAAAATTTGAGTCTTTTGCTCACAGGCCCAAAGGAACTAAGTAGGGAGGTAGGAATTAGAATTCAGATCTTTGAAAGTACACTTTCTACCTTTGTATGGTCGGTACAAAGGTTTTGAACACATGGAAAGCCTGCTGTTAAATTTTGGTTCTATAAAAAAATACTAACATAATGAAATTCCATTTGGCTTATGATGTGTCCTTTTCCATTTGCTTTATAATGTGTCCACGGTCAAATGATACTAAGTCCTTTTCCCAGCTGCTTACAGTAGAAAGAAATAAAGCATCTCTTTAAGAGCATTAGTTGAGCTTCTTAATAAAATGTAAAGTGTTTAAAAAGTGGGAATGGGGGCCGGGCGCGGTGGCTCAAGCCTGTAATCCCAGCACTTGGGGAGGCCGAGACGGGCGGATCACGAGGTCAGGAGATCGAGACCATCCTGGCTAACACGGTGAAACCCCGTCTCTACTAAAAATACAAAAACTAGCCGGGCGAGGTGGCGGGCGCCTGTAGTCCCAGCTACTCGGGAGGCTGAGGCAGGAGAATGGCGTAAACCCGGGAGGCGGAGCTTGCAGTGAGCTGAGATCCGGCCACTGCACTCCAGCC
>NW_016813678.1:623758-676841 GCF_001698545.2 Rhinopithecus bieti
AAAAAAAAAAAAAAAAAAAAAAAAGTGGGAATGGGAGTATTTCCATTACTTGTGAAATGCTTAAGTTTTGAGAATTTGGCATATGTGCCTCATGAAAAATTTTTCCACTCCCAGGGGAAGGCCCTGGTTGGTTTATGAGTGGGCATGTGACCTAAAAAGTTTCAATTAGGCTGAATCTCAGAACTCTCATTTCAAATGCTGGGATAGAAGCTTCCTTCTCCTCCTCCAGAACTTGTGGTGTGCACATGGGAGTCCAAGGACTAGAATACTCATTTTCAAAGCCTGACATTGGACCCAGGAGACAGGGAAAAACCATCCTCAGGAAGTCACAGTGAGTTCCTTGATTTAGTTATACAACCAGTATGTTCCCTTATTTTTAAGCCATTTACCATAAGATAATCTGATCCTTACAATGAATAGTATTACAAATGACATAATCCTTACGACCTTCTGTAAACTTCTTAGCCTGATCCAAGCTTTGTGATCTGATTCCTTCCTGCTACTCTTGCTTTGTGACTGGTCATCTTCCCACACTCACCTTTTTCTCCAGATGTGAGGTACCATGATGATGTGAACACATTGTGCTGTTTGAGATCTTCACTTATCGACCTTTGTATGTGTTTGTCCCTCTTCTAGGAATGTCTTTGTTCCCTTTCTTGGTCTATCTAATTCTATTTATCCTTCAAAACCTTTGTTCTACGTGATGCCCCGAAAAAGATTTTCTGTACCATCTCCCACCTGACATAACTGTCCCTCCTATGTGTGTCCATGGCTTATCTTTCCCATAGTATTAATCCCATTGTTTCATAACTGCTTCTTCTCTACCAGACTAGAAACTCTTCAAAACAATTCATGTATTATTTGGCTTTGCCTTTTTTTTTTTTTTTTTTTTTTAATCACCAGTACCTAAACTAACAGTTGGTATTCAAATATTGACAGAATTAATAAACGTGTCAGGTAAAATCACCACCTACAAAAAAAGAATAATAATAACTAATGCTGGCATGAGACAATGTTGTTATTTTTGTTTGGTTTCGTTTTGTTTGTTTTAGGTTCTTATGTAGAAGCCAGCAAACCTAATGGATTTTAATTACTAGGAATGTATTTCCACAGTTTGGTAGAGTTTATTAACCTAACCCATTAGTAGATTGGTGACCAGATAGAAAACGTAATTACGAATGAGTTGCCTTCTCTGATAACCTGTCATTAGTCACCAGAGAGAAATAAGCCAGAAAGATTGAATGGATCAGTGAAAATCCACCATGGCAACTTGAAAATTCTCAAAGCACATGATTTACACAATACAGTCATGCTTATTTTGACTGAGGATATAAATGAAAAGACGGGGCGTTTAAAGGATTATTGTGGAAATTTTATATTACTTGAGAAAAATTTTATTTCAACCTTTTTCACAAAGAGATTGCTTTGCTAAATGGGGATTTATTGTTAGATATACAGGAAGCAAAGCAGTTTAAGACATCGTGTCTTTCTCCAAACTGTTGCCCTAGATCCCAGTTTTTCCATGACTGGGACATTTAGCATGCTTCATGGATAATGTCAGCAGTAGCTCAGCATCATTTCAGAAATAGTTGGATGTGTTCTCTGAGATGACCCAGTGATATCTTTTTCATAAAAGATACACAATAGAGGAAAATTCTTAGTGACCTCTTTTTTTTTTTTCTTCTTTTTTAAACAGTGAAGCTTGCCAAGATTGGTTCTCCTTATTCTAAAGTTGGTTTTGGCATATTTGTCATCAGACATCTAAGTGTCATTCAGAAACCTTCCTCACAGGAAACAGATGGCCCATTCACATCAGAATAATTTAAGAAGGGTTTGTTTACAAAGGGACTAATGACTGAGATGTGAATACAGTTTAAGAAACAACTCAGATCATGCAGAGACCCAGCACTACCATCAATAGAGCTCTCACTCTCCTCTCCCATCCCATGGCCAGAGGGGTGAGAGGAGGAACTCGCTAGGAAAAAGGTGAGAACAGAAGGCCACCTGGAGAGGAGCAGGAATTTCCCATTGAGGGCACAGCCAGTCCTAGGAATAAGTCCCTGATGTCACTCTCTTCCCTACTTCCTGCCTCCTACTAGGCTCCTCCTTGACTGAAGTCAGAAAGGAGGCTTTTTGTTGTATTACAAGACAGTCAGCGCTTTCTGCTCAATAATGTTTCTCCCTGGATAGAAAGCCTACGCCTGCAACTACAGAAGAAACAAAGTCTCATCAACTATCATATCACTATAGGATAATATCAATTCAATCATATTACCTCCTGAAGCCTAAAAAGTTAACTCTTCTAATTCTTCCTTTTTTTTTTTAGAGTCAGGGTCTTGCTCAACTCCTGCTTATCACCCAGGCGGGAGTACAGTGGCACGATCATGGCTCACGGCAACCCTGATCCCCGGGGCTCAAAAGATCACACTGCCTCAGTCTCCTGAGAAGCTGGGACTACAGATGCATGCCACTATGTCCAGCTAAGTGTTTATTATTATTTTCTGTAGATATGTGATCTTGCTATGTTGCTCAGATTGCTCTTGGACACTTGGCCTTAAGCTACTGTCCCACCTTGGCCAAAGTGCTGAGATTACAGGCCTTGCCTATTATACAAGGGAAAGGGAATAAAAAAAAAAATGAAGTATCATAAAATATAACCTCTAAATTCTCCCTCTGTAGGTGGCCACTAGCATAAATCGATGATCATAACTGCCTGCTTCCACCATCCAATTCCAAGCTCTCTTAGCATCTGGAAGTACTTCTGCTGGATGAGAGGTTTTTGTCTACTGGGATGACTAGAATATTCATTCCTCCTTTTGTGAATAGTCTTTGTACTCTCAGTGCAATCTATACTGGGCTCCAACTTTTATCATAGGCCTACTGGTGAAGTGGGTCTGAAACAATAGTCAATATTTGCTTGTGAGACAAGGAAAGTTTATGGGAATTTGAGAGTCATGGTTCTTAGCTTCATCTATATCTACCAAAATGTCCTCACCCATTGAGGCAGAGTTTCATTGCTTCCTGACAATTACCTTTTACTTAGCATAAGAGACCTAGCAGGTCAAGTTTATAATTAGTGCTAAAACTTTGCAACATTTACAATCATACCCTGAGCTTGGTTGTCAGCTGCATCTGTCCTGTGACTATAGGAGAGAAAGGCCTACCCCAAGTTATTCAGGAAACCCTCTGGCTCTCTGTATACACTCTTAATTACACATTTATAGTTACAACTCTCTTTTTCCCTATGTATATTTTGTAGAACTGTAATAAGAAATTAAGCGACTCAATAATCTTAATTGTTAGAACAGCTAAGTCCCACAACCACTTGATCTCTGCTAGCACATTATCCCATGTGCAACCACCAGAGATAACTTGAATATTTATGATGCTCTCATATGCCATATACCCTATCTGACTCCTCCCACCCCCAGAAAAAAAAAAAAAATTATCTCTATACTCCTCAAAGATATGATGTACGAATCCTAGGATCTCCTTTCAAGAGATCTGTTGTCTGGGGCCACTTCTAGTACCAATGAATGTATCAGCCAAAGTCCCAGCAGAATAGAAATAATTAGATGAGTATTTATTTAAAAAGTAACAGATTATGAATGTTTGAGTGGAGAGGAAGTGAATCACCACGTGGCCAGCAGCAGTAAACTGTTACCACTGTTAATCCAAAAGTGTTGAGGAAAGGGAGAAGTGAATAGAACCTCAAATGAAACAGTACAGAGCCAGAGGACATGGGAGGTCTGTGGATGTGACCAATGCAGGTCCATTTTTGAGGCCAAGGACAGATAGAGGAGGGAGAGTGGCTCGAGCAGTCACACAGAGGTAAATGACACAATGGTATTTGTTTCCTTCCTCTCTGCGAAACCGCTTTCCTATCACCCAGGCTGGAGTGCAGTGGTGACATCTTGGCCCACCGCAACCTTCACTACCCAGGTTCAAGGAATTCTCATGCCTCAGCCTCCCTCCCAAATAGCTAGGACTACAGGTGTGCACCACCATGCCTGGCTAATTTTTGTATTTTTAGTAGAGGCAGGGTTTTGCCATATTGATCAGGCTGGTCTCGAACTGCTGACCTCAGGAGATCCGACAGCCCCAGCCTACCAAAGTGCTGGGATTACAGGTGTAAACCAACACACCCGGCCCTCTCCTTCTTCCAAATGATACAATACTATCTTTTCTTGAACTATCTGGTTTGATTCATAGACTCTAGTTTTTAATTTATGTGTACACTCTTGTGACAGTAGTAAAATGTACCCTTATTTTTGTGTTCTTAACATGCACTCTGCTATTACATATCCATTCTCATACTTTTATGTATGTACAAATATACACAGTCACTTTTCCCCCAAATATGAATATAACCAGTGACCATGTCTTTTTTTGTCATTAGACTATGTCATAGGCATGTGCAAATATTAATGACTTCTTGAGTTTAAAAGGTGAGAATTGATAACTGTACTTGGAATTAAGTATAATTCTAAGAATGGTATCTTTCCATTTCCTCTCCCTTCCAACATAAGAATTCTTTCTTCGATTGAAAACATTCCGTTTTCAATTTATTTCATCATCTGGGGGGAGTGCTGGCTTTGAAAATGCAATTTAAAGTATGGCTTTCAAAAAGTGGCAAGAGACATCTTTAGTCTTGTAAGGAGTTCATGAGGTTTTTTAAAATATCTCATGTCAGTAATGATTCCTGATTTTCTTAACAGGGCTTAGAGTTGTTTTATAAAATCTCTTTTAATTACCTCAAACTTTTATTTGAAACAGAGAAACAGAGAGTGGGTTTATCTGAATGATTCTCCAAAGAAATATCATAACAGAGCATAACCAATTTAGTTGAAAATTGAGGAACGCATGTTGACCATCCTGTTGTCCAGTTTCAGAAAATTTAAGGTCTGAGCATTTTTATTGTAAGAACAATAAACTACAAGGTAACTACCCTAAAAGATCATTTTGAAACATCCATTTTTATCTACAAAATGTTACTGATTATGGCATGGGGAATAAATTCATAGTAACACTGTTCTAAATCCACTCTCATTTATAACAACTTAAAACTCAGATGGCAATATTATCATGGTTTCCAGACTCAAATTACCATAGGCATTTCCACCATTGTTTATTTGTTTTCCAACTATCTCACATTGATCCATAGTCAGTCCATGATTATTTGGGACATAAAATATCTATATCATTTCACAATGTGAAAAATAATACATTCTTGAAATGGAGACAATTCAACTAAAGTTGTATTTAACGTCTATGAGAAAGAAAGAAATAGAAACTGAGATGGTTGATTCTCTACTGTAGTGATTTAGGCTCCTAACAATTCAATTTTATACTTTAAGGGGATACCATGTTGATCATTTTGCTAGGAGACTCTACTCAGTCCTGTTTATTGGCTCAG
Source organism: Rhinopithecus bieti (assembly GCF_001698545.2). NCBI lineage: Eukaryota > Metazoa > Chordata > Mammalia > Primates > Cercopithecidae > Rhinopithecus > Rhinopithecus bieti. The sequence continues at coordinate 629,175 of NW_016813678.1, forward strand.
CACTTATAGTAGACTTGTCCTTTGTGTACTAATTAGGTTATGTGCAGCACGATTTTAAAAATGCTGGTTCCAAATCTACACGTGTATATGGAGTGACAAGTTTCTGCCACTCTCTAGAGGCCAAGATAAAAATCAAGGAATATGTAAAAACTTAAGTTTAGTCCTCTTTTCAGTTTTGAGAAACAGAGAGCAGATGGGCAAAATGAATCTATTTTCCCTACTTAAAAGAAAAGAAAAATCTTATCGCTAGCATGTCATAACCTAAATAATCTATGTGAAATCCACCAATGCCTTTAAAACCAAATATTTCTGGCCCAGAAAGGACCAAAGACATCATTAACATGAGCTTCTGCACATAAAAAAAAAAAAAGATTTTCAAGCTCTCCATGTAAAAGCGTGGCTTAAGATAATTCTAAATAGTAAGAACGTATCTGATGTTAAAATAACATTAGACGTGGGTTGGAATTTACTAACGTTAAAGGCTATTTTAGTGATGAATCTGGACAGGAAATGGTCATGTAAAATGTAATCATATGCTTCTAATTGTGATGTAATAGCACACTCAATGCTGAAAGGCAGCATGACCAACAAAACAAGACTGAGCAATAAAGGAATAGAAAAAGAATTAATACCAGACAGGACAGTTTAAAATCTCTTTGAAGACTTTTCAGTGAAAACATCTTTTAACCTTTTTTTGTACTCTTAACCTGGAGAACACTGGTAGAAATTCAGTGAAGCAAGAATGTGGCAGAAATGTTTCCAGAAGAGTTGGGAAAGAGCAGGATATGAGGCAATGGCTTTGCCTGCCATGCTGGCCCAAAGGTAGGTCCAGAAAAGAGGCCTTACATTCCAAAGATCCTCCGTTGACTCCGAGTCTCACACTTTTTCCACTGTACCATGTGTGTCCAGTAAATGTTGCCTAAGAAAATATTGGGTAAAAGGCCAATTTGGATTAAAAATGGGTTTGTCTGAAGCTAGAGTTCACAATTTTTACCACGTCACTCTCCTATTCAGAAACCCTTCAGTGGCCTTCGTTTCAAATGTGATGTGTTAACAAAGTGCATCATTATCTTGGCCTCCCATTGAGCCTCTCTCAGCCTTGCCAGTTTCATCTCTCATCACTTCCCTACAGGAAGGTTCTGACTCATTCAAATCAGTCCATTGCTCAGCCGTTGTGCTCTTCCACCACTGTATATATTTGATCTGGCTGTTCCTCCCATCTGGAACACCTCCTCTGTCCTCCGTTTATTTCCATCCTATCCAATATTTACTGCAAGGGTCAGAAACCCACCTCTTTTGTAGGTGTTTCCTAAGAGCTCAGTTGGTCCCCGGTTCTCCTTTCTTCCCCTGGACACCTAGAGTACACACTCTCAAGATCACTTATTTGGCTTTCATCAGATTCTACTTAAGAGTTGCAAACTCCCTTTCCTGGAAAGCTGCTACCATGTTGCAAAACCCCAGATCATACCACGATGCCTGCATCAGGAGCCCATACAATGTCATGTGCACTTTTGCACATAGAGCTTTCGCACATCCCACAGCTTAAATAAACAAGCTTTCATGCCCTCAATCTATAGAGTACACAGAGGGTTTTTACATTTGATATCTTGTTTCACAATATCCTTTGAGAAAAGCCTGACAGATATTATAATCTCCATTTTACAGACAAGAACGCAGAACCAGGAAATCATGAGTGATCTGCCCAAGGTCACATACCAACTAAGGGGCAATATGAAGGCATACAGGCTTCATTTTTTTTTTTCTTTTTTTTTTTTTTTTTTTCTTTTTTTTTTTTTTTTGAGATGGAGTCTTGCTCTGCCGCCCAGGCTGGAGGGCAGTGGCCGGCTCTCAGCTCACTGCAAGCTCCGCCTCCCGGGTTCACGCCATTCTCCTGTCTCAGCCTCCCGAATAGCTGGGACTACAGGCGCCCGCCTCGCCGCCCGGCTAGTTTTTTGTATTTTTTAGTAGAGACGGGGTTTCACCGTATTAGCCAGGATGGTCTCGATCTCCTGACCTCATGATCTGCCCGTCTCGGCCTCCCAAAGTGCTGGGATTACAGGCTTGAGCCACCGCGCCCGGCCTTCTTTTCTGATTCTCTAACGCTCATTTGGCTTACTCGTTTTTTCTGTGTCTAATCACTTTAGTTTTGCAGTTTTAAACATCATGATTTGGAGTTTTCTCGATAAAGTATTAAAAACACAGAGAAAAAAATGACTTGATACTATAAGATCAGAGAGATACAAAGCTAATCAACAGAATAAAGGTGTATGATCAGTATTTTAAATGACTTGGGCAACACATGCAAAAGAGAAAAGAACGTGAGAGCTCTTAATGTTGAATCAAATCAAAGACTTAAGTCTGGTATAAAGAAAAATAAGATGAAAGTCTACAAACAATGTTTTAAAATTATGTATGTCTAGAGCTTTTTTCTAGAATTTTAAGTCATACACTGAAAGATGAAAAGAAATACTATACTATACAAAATCCATTACAAAGAAAGAAAAAATATGCTTAAGGTAAGGATTCCATTAACTAATCTGTTCTAGTGTTGAATTGCTAGCATTTCTTAAATGCAAACTCTGAGTCAGGCCCAGTTCTGAGTACTTTACATGGATTATGCACTCTCTCTGTCATAATGGTGCTCAAAAGTGTTATTATCCCGACTTTTCAGACGAAGAAAGGCAAAGAACAGGTGTTGATACAGGTGTGATTTTCAACATGTGTCACCTAACTCCTGAGCTCAAGCTAAACTGTATATAACCACCCTTGTCATCGGGAAAATCTGAATCCAATTATTCCAATTCTTTTTAAGTCAAAGTAAGTATATTTATGCTTTATGCTGTTTCCTAATAATTATCCATATGTTTTTTACCAAAACTACTAAAACCCCTTGAGGTCTTGCTAGAATTGCATACAATGCCAATGACTTAATACTTCCCCAGAGGACTTGAATATCACGTTTGGGACAAAACAGTCTCCAGGACAAGCTCCTTTGTGCTTTGCAGTGTACACACATCTGTTTGCTTCTGCACATGGAAGAAATGAACACATGTGACTCTGTTAGGGTTGCCAAATATCTCTGACTATGAAAGGCGACATTTGCTTTAGAAAGATATTTAGGTCTCAGTGGTCTTTAGCCTTGTTGAATATAACCATAAATGCACACATTAACATTTTTCAAGGAATGCAACTCAGTATTTTTTCTCTTAAAAAAGTGGTTGTTATTGTTGGGGATGATCCATTCTCAAACATTTTTGTGTTTGACACATTCCTTACGCTATTGGCAACACAAAGTAAGAGCTAACAGATGGTTATTGAACCTAGACAGACATGGATGTGAATCTCAATCCTTCCATTACTAACTTTGTGGTAAGGGGCTTTCACTGGACTTATCTGAACTTTGGTTTCCTTATCCATAAAATATAAAACTAATTAATAGGATTTGGGTGAGGACAAAACAAAGTAATAAGTGGAAAATCTAGGGATTATGGCTAACAAATGCTCCATAAGTATTAGCTTGACAACAGAACTGCAGAGAACACAGAACACATACATAGAAAATGGATTTTGCTAGACAGATAAATATAAATATATCAATATAGTTGACTGTGAATATAAGATTATGAATGTTTCCTTTTTCATTCTAATTTTCTATATCTTCCAGAATTTTCGTTAATAAGTAAAATAGAATTTTGGCTAAGGAAAGACATCATCTTCCTGGCAGTAGCAAGAAATCTCAGCATACAGAGGTTGATATTGTTATCCACCTCAGGTCATTTGCAAGAAATCAGACACAGTCTCGAGGTTTTATATTAAATTTATTACAGCAACCATTTTTTTATTTGATTAGTTCTGTGAACACATTTCCAATGATCGAGCAGTTCGCAATCCCAGAAAACTCATTTTTAAGTGTAAAGATGTGGATTCTTCAGGAAAAAAAAAAAGAGTAGCCAAGAGTATTTACATGGGACTCTCACTTAGCACAGAGTATGAATTTAAGAGGTTAAGCTGGCACACTGAGAACACTGAACTTGGAAAAGCTGCCTCTAGCATAGTCTAAGGAAACTCTGAGGCTGTAATTTTCAATAGGCAGTCCACATCCTTTGGTAAACAGTGGTTTAGGATGAAGAAGACTATTTCACCTGACAATACCCATTTCAGGACTTGTCAATCTAGCTAGCAGAGCTTGCTTTCCTTGAAACTGGTAACCTCCTTTTAGGAGAATATGACTCTGGCAGGAAATCCACCTGCAACACCTGTGAATACCGGCTATTCCTAGAATGAATTTCACTGTAATATAATGAAAATGACCTTTACATAGATGGATCTTTTTTGAATGGAGGTACCTAGTGTGAGGGAATGAACTGGAGAAAAACGAACATGAGTATAGTTTCTAGCCAGGGAATGCTTCAGGAAAAAAATATGAAATGGATACTCTGAACCATGTTTAGGCATGTCCTTGTGTAATTAACCCAGAGCAATTTATTGATCTTAAAAATTTCTTCAATAATGGAATCACTGGTTCTGGTATAACCCAGGTTTATGTAGGTTAAGTCAGTCCTTCCCAGCAAACCTCAGAGAGCTGACAATTGAAGTTACAGGTGTGTAAAACTGAGGCACAAAGAGATGCGGATTAACAACTTTGCCAAACTCGTAGTGAATCCACAAAAGGTGCATGCAACATTGCTCTAAATTGAGTGGTACACATGAGTCATCTGCTTTTTCTATGGTTTTCCCTTTGTCCCTTCAATTCCACATCTGTCACTTAAAAACTTTCCAACACAGCAGAGAGCAGAAAACTATGCTTTGGGGTTTATGCTTTCAAAGGCAATTTCGGTTAGCAAACGATGCAAGTCAAGGCAGGTCTCCTTCTCCTGTCTCTCATACTTCCCTCTGTACTCAGTGACTTGTGGTTACTAGTGGATTCTTGCCAGGCATAGCTCCTGTGGTGGTCATCTCCCAGTAGAGCCCTTTAAAATCTTCAGTTTGACCCTGGGTCTCTTTGAGACTGGAATGCTCAGTGTGATTATCACTATGGGTCAGTTTATAACATTTATTATATTCTCAATTCATTGGACATCACAATGTTGTACACACTGTGGATACAACAGTGAATACTACAGATGGGGTTTCTGTGACAAGAACATACGATGGGGTAAGGAGAGGCACTTCCCCTGGAGCTCCTCCAAACAGCCACTGTGTTCAGAGCTCCCCATACTGGCACTGGGAATTTGACCTATGTAATAACACAGGGCCTGATGTTCTCTTCAGTGCCTTTCATGGCTGGAAGTAGATTACAGTGTGCTGGACTCCACTTTCCCTTTGGGTGAGCTCTCTTGACTGTTATTGATGCCAGGATGCTTAAGTCTTGGAGTGTTTTATTGTAGAGTCATTCATTCTCTCTTAGGCAGGTACAAATTCAGTTCACCAGAGGAGATGGTAATTCTTTATCTGCCTCATGTATACATGACACATATAGGAAAGAAATGCTGATGTATCTTTGGCTTTCCTTTAGTTTCTCAATGTGGTCATGTAAAAGGAACTTAAGTGATCCTAGAATGCATTAAAAAAGAACTTCCAAAAATGATGAGCACTTAGCCTGTGTTTCAACTTTCTCCAAAAGTGCTGCCCATTGCAACCAAAAACTTAAAAATTGGAAAAAAAGGTGATTTACTAATTTTCTTCTCTGTTGTCTGAGATTTCACATTTTGAGTAGAGAGAAGCAAACAAAATATAGAGGGGATGTTATCTATCTCTCTTTAATTGTATTTCAATCCATTTTCTATGGATTCTATGACTTAAACATGGATAACTTGGGTCAAAGTAATGTCAATTGTCTCCATATAAACTAAATTAGCATATTATAATTGTGTTATGTTTCTTGTCTTCTAAACATTTTATAATTCATAGAAGTAATTTACATATCTAGAAGCAAGCCCATAAATCCAAATATATATTAAAATAATTATCACAGAGTATCAGTATAGTTTCCTTCATCTTATACTATAAATCATTGCTTATTATCACTCGTTGAATTTGTTTGCAATATATAACTCTTGTTTTACATACAAAGCTTATTTAGGAGGAACTAGATAGACAGGTGGATAGAACTACTGGTGCATACATAAGGCTGCATTCTGCAGAACGTTTTTATGCATTGCTTTCTAAAGTAATTCTAAGAAAGACATCCAGACTAAGTATGGAACCCTACATTAGGCTGACATCAAAAAGCAATAAAATAAAACTTTCCAAAGCTTCTAGCTTTGGAACGCTAAATGTGGTCAACTTGAAATGATTTCCTGTTTCCAAAAAGGTCTTTTGTTGTTTTTTTCCCCCCCAACAAGAAAATCGTCTCTCTGGAAATATCAGATGTCCTCATGGTTATTTGATATTACTGCCCAGGAGAATCTGAGGGGAAAAAGAACAGAAAGAAAGTGAAAAAGGACCAACAGAATACAGGAAACCCTTCTTGGAATTTCAAAGGCAGTAAAATGTGGAATAACTTAGCTGTGCTCAGACATTTTATATAGAAAGCCTGAAGAACTGAGAAAAGAAACATTTGTATAAAGAAACATATAGACATTATATATGTAGCTTACTACATAAATTAAACTAAAAGAAGAGAAAACCATTGAAATCTTTTAAAAGAGACATTAACAAAATATTTAGTACAAATAAATGGATGAATAATTTGAATGACAGGGAACTATAGAATAGTCATTCAAATGTTCCTAAAATGGTACAGCTATTACTGTTGCTGCTTTTCTGTATTTGTTTACACCTAAGGTAGTTATTTGTTAATATGTATCATCTTTTATACACAAAATTAACATATGATTTTAGAGAATGAAATCTTTTATGACATTGCCAATTTGTGTGGTCTCTTATCAAGCCATTCTTCACTGCTGTTACAAGGAATAGATGAGGAAACTTCCAAGTTTCTACATAACCCTGACAACCTAATCTCCCAAAATGGAACAGAGAAAATTGTGGTGCTTTGTTTTTGAACAACAACAATTGTTATAATTAGCACACCAGAAAGCAATCTTGCTGAAAATAAAAAATATATTAGACTTCTTGTTCTTTTCAAACTAAAAGTTAATTATAAAAATAGTGGCTTGTGATTTGGGAAAATTAAATATAGATAAATTTTGAAATGATACATTAATACTTTTGGATATCTTATATTCCATGCAAGACTAAAACATGAGTTGAGATGCTAAGAAAATTAGTTATACCAAAACCAACATATATGTTAATAAAAGCACTTTTAAAGCTTTAAAAAGCACCTATGTGGCACATAGTAGTTGCTCATTATGGGTTTTGGGGTTTTAATAGACTGAGTTTCAACTCCATCTAAAGACTATTCAATGCTTTGCTAACAGCTTACACATAATTCATATATTTACTTGCAATTTTCTGAACATATTTGCTTTCTTTAAGAGGAATTTTTTTTGGGAAAGAAATGGGAAAAAGAATAGTGAGGGTTTTCTTGCTGTACTATACATTAAAATATATTATACAATCTTACTTTTATTTTTATTTTTTCTGAGACAGAGTGTTGCTCAGTCACCCAGGTTGGAGTGCAGTGGCGCCATCTCGGCTCACTGCAAGCTCAACCTCCTGGGTTCACCATTCTCCCACCTCAGCCTCCCAAGTAGCTGGGGCTACAGGGGCCCACCACCACGCCTGGCTAAGTTTTTTTTTTTTTTTTTTTTTTTTTTTTTTGTATTTTTTGTAGAGACAGGGTTTCACCATGTTAGCCAGGATGCTCTCGATCTCCTGATCTCATGATCTGCCCACCTTGGCCTCCCAAAGTGCTAGGATTACAGGTTTGAGCCACCGCACTTGGCCAATCTTAATAATTTTTAAAGTTTATTACTGGTATTAGGATAGAAGCAAATTAATGTAATACACCAGAAGATCCAGAAACATACAAGTATATAAAAGACTCTAATATATGACAGAGATGCCATTTTAAATGACTGAGAAAGAAAAGATTATTTAGTAAATGAGCTGGCTAATGGCTTGAAGAAAAAAGTTAGATCCCTACCTCATGCACATGGCAGAGTAAATTGCAAATGTACTAAAAATTAATAATAGAAAATTGAAACACTGAAATACTAGAAGAAATATAATGACAATATAATCTTGAGGTGGCAGATAGTACTTTACATTATAATTTAAGTAATATATTTATGAAAATTAGTCATATTTTCTAAAACTGACACAAATGTAGTGAGAAGGGTGGCACTGTTTTACATTTTTGCAAGTCTCCTTAATGTCTGGCTTAATAGAAAACATCTGGAATCTCATATTTGCCTTGGCAATCATATGTGGTGATATCATATGTCTGTAGCTGGACAACTCCACTGTAAACTTGTGAAAGAATACAAGTGAAAAAGACAGATATATCATAGTATTATTATGTAAATCGTTTTGACCTTTTAGGACTCTGGAATGGATCTCTGGGTCACATGTGGACTGTGAATCACACTTTGAGACTATGAAATATAATATAAACCTTTAAATTGATTGCATTTCTAAAGGATCAATTTCATTTGCATAGTTATGGAAAAGATTCATCTGAATTACCTGTAGTTTCCCATAAGTGATCAGTTTCCTACCCCCATTGAGTAGCAAAATATCTTCGTATACTCTTAAATTGGATTATCCCCCAAAAGGTCTAAAATCACCCCATACTCCACTGAAAGGATACTCTATTGTCTCTTCTGTCCATTTCTCAGTGTATCCCCCAACCTCCACCACCTTCAATTATCAGCCTCCACCACATTAAACATGTTGATATGCAAAGGTCGTAAGGAGATGGGCAAATTTCTAGGTGGTAATACAACAAGAAAGAAGGAAATTGGAACTGTTTTCAGTGTAGTTAATGTAGTTACTTCTTTATATTTCCACACTTAGACGTCCTCGCAAAATTTCCTCCTTCACAACTTCCCTCTTTAATTTGAAAAATCACATTTTCCTAAAGAAGTCCTTTTTCATGTTTCTTATTTCAATCCTTTAGCCCCTTTTCGGAAATCTAATCACTTTCCTCAGGAGGTAGAAGTTTCCCTTTTTGGTCTATTCCATGCCTACCAACTCAAATGACACCTCTGAGTTTGTTCAAATGTTTATAAGAATCTCATTTGTTCAGGAAGATGGGATGCATTCTAATTACATGATTATAAGTAGGTATGAGTTTCAGTTCAGGTTCAGTAAATCCTCCAAAGGAAAACTTGCTTTTTTTCACACTAGATCATCTGATAATCTTCATCAAAGTGGTCACTAGGATTATAAAACGAAATCTCACATTAAAAACAAATGTGTGTGTGTGTATATATATGTTTGTGTGTGTGTGTGTGTCTCACAACAGATATATATATATATATCCCACTACAGACACATATATATATCCCACAACAGATATATATATATCTCACAACATATATATATCACAACAGATATCTATCTCACAACAGATAATATATATCTCTCACAACAGATATATATATGTCTCACAGCAGATATATATATATATCTCACGACAGATATATATGTATATCTCACAACAGATATATATATCTCTCTCACAATAGATATAAATGTATATCTCACAACAGATATACATATTTATCTCACAACAGATATATATATATCACAACAGATATATATATACACACACACACACATATATATGCACATGTGGAATGAAAGGCTATGGTTATTTAGCTTTATTTTGTCCTGTCCTTTTTAGGACAATAGACTCCACCATTATTCTTCTAAGAAGCTTTTTTTTCTTTTATGCCCCACTGAGTGTGGTGTCATTATAAAAGACATCATACTAAGTACAAATTGCTTAGTCCTAGTTTCCCTTCCTGCAAAGTAGTATTTTCAATCAAATTGCTTATGATTTCTCCTTCCTAAGGATGTGTTTGAGAGCAGAGGTAGAGATGGAGAGAGCTCCAGTTTATATATAACACATGTTCAAAAATGTATACCCACAATGTGGACATGGGTAAGAATGAGCAACCCAGACATTTGAAAATTTATGAACATTTCGCTGCTTCATTTTATGGTTTATATCGAGGTATGGAGAACAAGTCAGTATTTGTATGACTAATAGTCCTAAAACACTTATTCTAAATATGGCTTTGGGACTATAGAAGTGAGTTATTTCATGTTCTCAGGATAAAACTAGAGTCACAAAGGGCTCAAGTGTGATTCTAGAGATAGAAAGTGAACTATGACCACAAGGTGCTGGCTTTAGTGAGATGTACATAAATACCTAATCTTCCCCCTACTCCTTTCTCTCCTCCTCTATCTCTCCTTCTCTCCACAACATGGACAGGAGTAAGATTAAGTAGCTCAGACATTTAAAAATTATCCTTCTTTTCCTCCTCCTCTTTTCCCTTCTCCTCTTCTTTCTCCTCCTCCTCCTTTTTAATGAATGAAAATAGAAATGGCAGCAATGTGAAACTTTTGATCTAAATAGGATTGCAAACTCTGACCCATGGATTAAACCTGGCCCTGGCCCTTTGCCTCTTTCTGTACATCCATGAACTAAGAATGGTTTTAACTTTTTTTTTTTTTTTTTTTTTTTTTTTTTTTTTGAGACAGAGTCTTCTCTGTTGCCAAGGCTGGAGTGCAATGGTATAATCTTGGCTCACTGCAACCTCCACTTCCCAGGTTCAAGTGATTCTCCTGCCTCAGCCTCCTGAGCAACTGGGAATACAGACACCCACAACCATACCTGGCTAAGTGGAGACAGGCTTTCACCATATTGGCCAGGCCAGTCTAAAACTCCTGATCTTGTGATCTGCCCACCTCAGCCTCCCAAAGTGCTGGGATTACAGGCATGAGCCAATGCACCCAGATGGTTTTTTTTCCCAACATTTTTAAGTGGTTGAAATTTGAGTTAATCTTTTTGAGTTAAAAGATAATATCTGGTGACACTTGAAAATGATATGAAATTCAAATTTCATTATCTATACATAAAATAATATTGGAACACAGCCACACTCATTTGTTCATATACTATATACCATTGCTTTTGTGCTATACTGGCAAAGTTAAGTAACGACAACAGAAACCATATATGACACTCTCATGACTTCACACTCCTGCTCAATGTGCTACTGATCACAGTGATGCAACTGTAACTCAACAGTATTTCAAATGTAACTCAGCAGTATTTCAATGTGTCATGCATATTGTTCCACCACAACGTAATTTTTATAAATTATCAATGGGTATTTATTATGTCAAAAGAAGAAGAGAAAATGGGGCTCTGAAAGTTTCACCTCTGAGGCACAATGGAATGTAGGTTATTTTATTATTGAATTCAATTGCGAAAGGTTATATTTATTATGCAGTGACACTACAGCTGTGATAAAATGCAACATACATCAGCGTCACCAAAAACTATGCATGCACTACAGTATTCTTCCAACTCACAGAAAAGGTAATAATAAAAAAATTTAACATGGACTATTTTGTCACAGCAGAATTTCTTCACAAAAATAAAAAAATGAAAATCAGACTGTGACCAAAGTACATGTCCACATTGCTCATTTGTTAAGCAAGGAAATTTATTTACAAATGGTGAATTAATTAAATCACATTTGATTGCAGCTATAGTTAATATCTGCCTAGAGAAAACTCTACAGAAGATTATTAGCCTTTTAATGAGAATAACAGTTCAAAGAGTTGAGGACATTGGGAGCAATGTCAATAGTCAATTAATAAACAAAGGAAATTGTGTTTAGTGGTTATTTTTGGCTCTCGGTAAGTTAACAGCGGTTACCAATACTGCTGAGTTATTTTTCACTTGAAGAATTAATGCCAAGTTTGAGATGACTGAAGAATTAGTGTATATGAACAGTTCATGTGGAATAATTACAGGAGAGAGTATTTTCCAAAAAAAAATGAGAAAGCAACAATTCAGTAAAATCTGAAGTGGTATCTGCTAAGATGTGTTATAATTAATGATGGAAAAAAAAAGTATAGAGCAGAAAATGGCTTATTTGGACAATTTTACTAAGCTTTTGACATTGTCTTGAACATGAATAATTGCCCCAAATCAGTATTATTTAATATTAAACAGCTTTGGAAATTTGCTATTACTGCAGACTTGATTACTTAATTCAATCTAAAATTACAAGAGAATTTAGAGTTTATATGTGAATGATACTGCAATGAAGTCATTTTGCAACAAATATTTTCAATGACAATTTTGAACCACGTGTTGGCAAAAGTTAAAGCAACAGTCAAGATTTTCATCCTTATATGAATATTTAGTGGATATGTTCTTTGAACTCAAACTACAGTTTCAGCAGAACTCTTTAGACCTTGATGCAAATGAAAAGGAAATTTCATATTTCAAAATATATTTCACTAAGACATTGAGAAGCTTTCACCTAACCTTCAATTAGAACTTACTCATCCAAAATGTAGTGACGTGCTAAAAGCCAAGTAGCAAAATAATCTAATAGGAGTGTGTTAATGTATTTCAAGTTTTAATTATGATTATAATCATATGCTGGTGGATTGATAACAGTATTTGGCAGTGCCATCTGTGCTAAAAGATGTTTTGGAATATGAAATACATAAAATTTCACTACGGATAGCATTAACAGATGATATTTGTAACTGATTTTGATAAGAAAAAACACTATGAATTTCAGTTAAGCAAACATGCAACTCCCAAAAGAGAGAACTCCATTCTTCTCATTATTAGACTTGTATTAAAATTATTTCAGCTCATTTGGGTACAAAGTAAAAAAGTAAAAAAAAAAAAAAATACATATTGTTTTGTAGTACTCAAAATAACTTAAATGCTGTAGTACTCAATTATAATTGTTATTATATTTGAATTTCATCAATTAAAAGTATGTGGAAATTTGTTTTCTCTCTGATTATGTAACAACATCTATGTAATTCCATGATTTGCCTCTATGCCCACAAAGCTTAAAAATTCATTATCTGCGACTTTTTTTTTTTTTTCTTTTTTTTTTTTTTTTTGAGATGGAGTCTCGCTGTGTCACCCACACTGGAGTGCAGTGGCTCAATCTCTGCTCACTGCAAGTGCCGCCTCCCGGGTTCACACCATTCTCCTGCCTCAGCCTCCCGAGTAGCTGGGACTACAGGCGCCTGGCACCACTCCCAGCTAATTTTTTGTATTTTTAGTAGAGACAGAGTTTCACCGTGTTAACCCGGATTGTCTCCATCTCCTGACCTCGTGATCCGCCTGCCTCGGTCTTCCAAAGTGTTGGGATTACAGGCGTGAGCCACTGCACCCAGCCCCATTATCTGGACTTTTACAGAAAAAGTTTGCTGACCTTTGATCTAAATGAAACAAATCTGAATTCTGGTTTCACTTGTGGAATGTCAAGGAAACTGACCGCAGAAAGAAAGTGCTGGAGGCCAGAGATCAGTGAAATTGGGTTGGTGGTTATCCTGAGACTTACAGCGAAAGACACTGGCTGCAAGGGTCTGTCTGAGATGTTCTTCTCTCAAAAGAGGGCATCAGGTTCTGAATGAAATTAGCCATCCTAGACATCCGACAGTGGAGCCAGGATAACCAGGCTGTCATGCTCCAGTACACTGAGCACTATCAATCATTTTTCCTTCCAATGACTTTGTTTGTTTCCATAGTTACATGTTTGTAGGGAAACTGTATGTTTGCCCTAAACAGGTGTTTGAGTTTATCTTTTTGACATAGAGGACACAGAAATTTTGGATAATTTCATTGTTAGGAGGTGGCACTGGCCAATGTAGGTATCATTAAAATGGATTGTAGATGCCTAATAAATTGCATGTGAATTTACTTTTTCTGAAACTAAGGTAAACTCTTTATGTCTTCTTATTAGCTTTCAATGTTTTCAGAAAGAAAGAAAGAAGATTTAGAGAAAATTAGAACAGGGTCTATTAAAATGGTTTTTCACTTGATATTCCAACATCTTAGAAGAAAGACCTAGGCTTTTGTGCAGACCAGTGTAAAAAGATATGCCTTGTCTGTACATAACTAAGCCAGGAAAATGAACACTTTCCACTCAGTATTTATTTGTAAATTCATGATCAAAAAGGTAATAGTTACCATTCCTACCTTCTTCAAAGATACAGGGGATGAAAAAAGACTTACAATAACCTCTTCAGAATAGATTTTTATGTGAAGGAAGTGCAGAATCACCAGTGTTTTCTTTTTGCCAGCATACCTCTGGGAGCTACACTGGGATTCAGTCTCCTCTAATCACCAATTGTTAGCTGACAAGGTGGACTTTGAACTAGTGAGTTCAAACATGTGGTTCTCTCATGTATGAAAAAAGAGAAAGACCATGTCAAAGCTAGTCTTTATCACTTGCCTGGCAATCAATCACATATCTTCCATGGAAAGCAGTTTTACATACAAAGTATTTGCTTTAAATACTTTATAGAAATAAAAGATGTGTACTGAGGATAACTTAAAAAGTAGCTCACATTTTTGAAAAGTGTAATTTCTTCATTACTTTTTTTCATTATTGATAAGGTTTGGCTCTGTGTCCCCAACCAAATCTCACTTTGAATCGTAATCATCTGCACATGTCATGGGAGGGACTCAGTGGGAGGAAACTGAATCATGGGGTGAGTTTTGCCATGCTGTTCTCGTGATAGTGAGTAAGTCTTATGATATCTGATGGTTTTATAAAGGGTAGTTCCCCTGCACATGTCTTCTTGCTTGCTGCCATGTAAGATGTCACTTTGCTCCTCCTTGTCTTCTGCCATGATTGTGAGGCCTCCTCAGCCATGTGGAACTGTGAGTCCACTAAATCTCTTTCCTTTATAATTTACCCAGCCTAGGTATGTCTTTATTAGCAGCATGAGAATGGACTAATACAGTAAATTGGTACCAATGGAGTAGAGTGCTGCTATAAAAATACCCAAAAATGTGGAAGCGACTTTGGAACTGGGTAACAAGCAGAGGTTGGAACAGTTTGGAGGGCTCAGAAGAAGACAAGGAAATGTGGGAAACTTTGGGACATCCTAGAGACAGGTTGAATGGTTTTGACCAAAATGTTGCTCGTGATATGGACAATGAAGTCTAGGCTGAGGTAGTCTGAGATGGAGATGAGGAACTTGTTGATAACTGCAGCAAAGGTGACTCTTGTTATGCTTTAGCAAAGAGACTGGTGGCATTTTGCCCATGCCCTGGAGATTTGTGGAACTTTGAGCTTGAGAAAGATCGTTTAGAGTATCTGGTGGAAGAAGTGGCAAAGTGTTCAAAAGGAAGCAGAGCATAAAAGTCTGAAAAATGTGCAGCCTGACCATGCAACAGAAAAGAAAAACTCATTTTCTGGGGAGAAATCCAAGCCTGCTGAAGAAATGTGCATAAGTAATGAGAAGCCCAATGTTAATCACCAAGACAATGGGGAAACTGTCTCCAGGGCATGTCAGAGACCTTCAAGGAAGCCCCTCCCATCTCAGGCCCAGAGACCTAAATGGAAAAAGTAGTTTCATGGGTCAGACCCAGAGGCCCCTGCTGTGTGCAGCCTAGGAACTTGGTGCCTATGTCCTGGCTGCTTCAGCCACAGCTAAAAGGGGCCAAGATATAGCTCAGTCTGTGGCTTCAAAGGGTGTAAGCTCCAAGTCTTGGCAGCTTCCAAGTGGTGTTGAGGCTGTGGGTGCACAAAGGCAAGAATTGAAGTTTGGGAACCTCTACTTAGATTTCAGAGGATGTATAGAAATGCCTTGATGTCCAGGCAGAGGTGTGCTGCAGGGGCAGAGCCCTCATGGCAACCTCTACTAGGGTGGTTCGGAAGGGAAACGTAGGATGCTAGCCCCTACACAGAGTACCCATTGGAGCGCTGCCTAGTGGAGCTGTGAGAAAAGGGCCACCATTCTCTAGATCCCAGAATGGTAGACCTACTGACAGCTTGCACCGTGCACCTGGAAAAGCCACAGACACTAAATGCCAGCCCATGAAAGCAGTCAGGAGGAGGGCTGTACCCTGCAAAGCCACAGGGTTGGAGCTGCCCAAGACCATGGAAACCCACCACTTGCAACAGTGTGACCTGGATGTGAGACATGGAGTCTAAGGAGATCATTTTGGAGCTTTCAGATTTGACTGTCCTGCTAGATTTTGGACTTGTGTGGGGCCTGTACACCCTCTGCTTTGGCCAATTTCTCCCATTTGGAATGGGTGTATTTACCCAACGCCTATACCCCCATTGTATCTAGGAAGTAACCAACTTGCTTTTGATTTCACAGGCTCATAGGCAGAAGGGACTTACCTTGTCTCAGATGAGACTTTGGTCTTGCACATTTGGGTTAATGTTGCAATGAGTTAAAACTTTAGGGCCTGTTGGAAGGCATGATTGGTTTTGAAATGTGAGGACATGAGACTGGGGAGGGGTGAGGGGCAGAAAGATATGGTTTGACTGTGTCCTCACCCGAATCTCACCTTGAATTGTAATAATCCCCATGTGTCATGGGAGGAACCAAGGGTGTGGTAATTGGATCATGGGGGTGGGTTTTTTCCCATGCTGTTCTCATGATAGTGAATAAATTTCATGAGATCTGATGCTTTTATAAAGGGGAGTTCCCCTGCACATACCTGCTTGCCTGCTGCCACATAAGCCATCCCTTTGTTCTTCCTTTGTCTTCCACCATGATTGTAAGGCCTCCCCAGCCACACTGGACCATGAGTCCATTAAATCTCTTTCCTTTATATATTACCTAGTCTTGGGTATGTCTTTATTTGCAGCATGAGAATGGACTAATACAATTCTCCATATTAAGCTTTTCCTTTCCGTTATAAGAGTAACATGACAAAATCACAGAATGGCTACAGAAAGAAAGTTTTTCTGAAAATAAGAAATGTACACCAAATTCCATTTTCTGATTAAATATTTTACTATGCTTTATAAATACCTAAAGATATTTAGCTTATCCAGTCACTATTCCTTTTAAGGAAAGCTTTTGGAATATGGAGTTTAATTGTCATTTAGACTAAATAGTAAAAATAAGGTTGTGCAATTTACATAAGTTTAACTTCTAATATGAAATTATCTCTCTGAAGTTTTAAGTCAAATTGAGAATGGAAGCAACCTCCCCAAGAAGCATAAAAGACAGGCTGTAAAAGAAGTGCATGGAGAGGAGAGAGAATAGTAGGCTATAGACAGAGGTATTCCTTTACTAGGGTGTATCATGGAGTCAGGAAGGAGAGGGGTGCAAAATTCAGGGTTGTAATCTGACTCCCTGGTAGCAGATACTTGTTTGGCAAAGTCTGGATTTTATCAAAACTAGAATTGGTAAAGACTTCTCCATTTATTTCCACGTATATCCAATCAGTTACTAATTATTGATGATTCTACTTAAAAAATTTCTATTGGAGATACTGAATAAATATATAAATGTATTAATTAATACATGGATGAATGAATGAACAGCTGGAAGAATGAATAAATAAGGGGCAACAGTGAAAGGTCCTTTGACTTAATATTTCTCAGGTGATAGTGAGATGCTCCATCCTGATTTCTGGGCAATCTGACCAATCACAACAGAGCACCAGGCAGTGGAGGGGCACAGCAACTGAGATGCAGTGCTAAGGAAACAAAGATGGATTGAGTCAGACTTGTTATTTTAAATATGTCAGGTATCCAGGAAAATTAGAACAGAAGGGAATGTTAAAAATCCCACACTAGTTAATAGGGCTTAATCCAGGCACACAAAACGTCATGTCTTCTTGGTAACATGACTTCATTTTAAGTGTCACTCAGTGGTGGGCTGAGCTTCCTGGTCTACTTCCTAGCCTACTATGATCTCCTGGGTCAGACTGTATGTGGCCACTAGGGGATAGGGTGGCAGGCAGGAGCACGGAGAAGGGAACACATGGCAGAAACCAACCAAAGTAATCTAACTTCAGCCACTCTTCAAACTTTTACAGTATTTTGGTTTATGTTCACCACTATGCCTTTTGTAATTCTTGTATTTTATAATTTTTTAAGCTACTATGGGACTTACGTTGATATAGAAAAGTCTTTTTTCTTCTTTTCCTTTGTTTTTTGACACACAACTAATTTGTTGCTTATTTGATCACACCAAAACTGCCAAGTGTCTGCATGTGGAGACGTGTCAAGAGTTAGGTTATATGCAACAATTGGGCAGTGTCATTCATTGTAAATTCACGGGAACATGATAGACATTTTCTTAGAATTTAACTGTCAGGTTCATCAGATGGGTGAATTGAATTCAGCTTCATATATTTACGAAGTTACGATATGTTGATTTATTGGGCTTTTTTTCCCATGAATGGGCTAGACCAGGTTTATTTGAGAGGCAATGCATATGAAGGAGGCAGTAGTAAAGTAAGTGTGAGTTATTTCACACTGCGTTCCTCCCATGACACGTGGGGATTATTACAATTCAAGGTGAGATTCAGGTGAGGACACAGTCAAACTATATCTTTCTGCTCCTCGCCCCTCCCAAATCTCATGTCCTCTCATTTCAAAACCAATCATGCCTTCCAACAGGCCCTAAAGTTTTAACTCATTGCAACATTAATTTAATGTGAGTTATTTCAACTCTGTGTCTATTATATACTGCTAACTTGAAGAGAAAAGAAAGCTATCTTACCAAGCACCCTTTTTTAAAAATAAAAATTATCTTTGAGTAGCAATTTTACTAAATTAAAAGTGATTTTCCATATTTTATCATCTTCAGTTAATACAAAATAATGGAATATTTTATAATCCTAATAATTTGCACATTAAAACTTTAAGTTTATTACTACTATAAGTATTCCAATGACAACTACTCTTTATTCAATTCCAGGTTTTTTGTCCCTGTAATAGATAATAGGTCAATTATTTGTGTTAACTAATCCATTCACTGATTCCCTCATTAAAGTAATCAAAAGTTTCAGTTTAATTGAAGAAATTTAGTGCTTTATATTTAGTATCATGTGGTAATTATCTTTGCCTTTCAGGCCATCAATTTTTTTCTTCCAGAATTGACTAGAATAAAAAATATTTTAAATGTTGTTTTAACTCTTCTTTTTAGCCACTTTCATGAAATGCAAGGTTAACAAAATTTTTAAAGAAGCTCTTTGACCAACTTCTGATGGAAGCAAAGATGCCAAAATGCCATCTTTTAAAAACAGCCCTTGCAATACCTTCTACTTAGGTATATATACCTGAAAATAAGAAGAAACAGAGAATCTTCTGAAACGTTTACAGTACTTTCATCACATGATTTGAAACTCAGTGTAGCCCAAAATGTGCAGATGACTTATCAAATTTAAACCCTTTTTAAAGTTTTATTTTTTGTTTTAGCCTTTATAGTATTATATTAAGAAATCGTTCAACATCTAGGCAGGCGTAAATATCTTCATATTTTCTATCAGCGGAAATGAGAAAAAGTAAACACATTTCGTATGAAACATATTTTTCTACAAGATGAGAATGCAGAAATGTTTTCTCTAACAGTATCTATTTTAAGCCGGGCGTGGTGGCTCATGCCTATAATCCCAACATTTTGGGAAGCTCAGGCGGGCGGATCACCTGAGGTTGGGAGTTCGAGACCAGCCTGACCAACATGGAAAAACCCCGTCTCTACTAAAAGAACAAAAAATTAGCCAGGCGTGGTGGCGGGTGTCTGTAATCCCAGCTACTAGGGAGGTGGAGGCAAGAGAATCGCTTGAACCTGGGAGGCAGAGGTTGCGGTGAGCCGAGATCGCGTCATTGCACTCCAGCCTGGGCAACAAGGGCAAAACTCCATTTTAAAAAAAAAAAAAAAAAAAAAAAAACAGTATCTGTTTTATAGAAAGAATATCAAGAGAAGTAAAGCAAGTTTTTTTTGCAAGGGAGGAGATGTGGGGAGATATCTAGATGACAGGCATGATAATGTTCCTTCTGGTTTATTTCACAATTCTATCCTTTGCTAAAGCAATGTTTACCTTGATTTGGGGTTTCTCATCTTGTCTTCCTCTTCCTGACTTGGCTTTAGCTTTTGAACTAAAAATAAAGATAAATGAAGGCAGAGAAGAATTTTTACTAGCAAGTGTTGCACAAGAAATAACTATAGTCTCATAAAGTTTTATCTTTATTGACTTCTTGCAATTTGAAATGTAGTTAAATCATAAGGCAAGGCTTCATACCATGTCCCTGAAGCTAAATACAGTACTTTTCTACTTACCTTCTTTAATAAAACTTATTTCTTTTAAACTTTAGTACAGTAAGATTTTAAAATCTTGAACTATCAGTGTGGGCTAGGATTCACTTTACAAGTTTTGCAGAGGGACAGAGACTGCACACAGGAAACTTGATACAACTACTAATGTCACCAGATTAGATAATGTGTAACACAATGTCCAACTTTTGAACAAACACCATTTCAACAAATACCAGATTTGAAGATAACCCCACTGAAATCTGAAATAAAATATTTCAAATCAGATAGAAGATTGTACAGACAGTCTTGAGCTTAAAAAAATCTGTAACATTTTAGTTTCAAATGCACTTTGTAAGTTAAGATTCAAACATACACTTTGGGCACTTATGATCAAAATTTGGAATAATAGTATGGTAGGTTTCAATTCTTCCAAGTCAACTTGGGCATTACAAATACCAATTGAACTATCTATCACAAATATGTTCTGTTTCCTTGAAATACATTAGGTTTTTAAAAAATGACACTACTCACAGTGGGAGAAAAAAATTTATAATCAATTTATGTGGGTAATATTAATACAATAATATTAGAAATATTTTGCTATGCCGAGCTAATGTTTAGTAACTTTCTGAAAAGTCTGTGAAGTGTCTACTTGACACAAATTTAGGTAAATATAAAAATTTTGAAATAAAAAAAGTCTCCTATACTTTTTATACTTTCTCCTTTGTATACTAGGGACAAGTTGAAAGGTCTAGAAAACTTGTTAAGTCTTTTAAAATTTGCAATTTCTTGGCTAAAACGCAACATGTTACTTGAGGTCATTCTTTCCGACTGAGTCACTGACTCGGGGCTCAGAGCATGGTGCTTAAATGTCAATGGAGACAAGCTCTCTGACTGTGATCCTCATTGCCATGATACAGTCTCATGTTCTGGATACTCCCATTCTTATAAAAAGCAACTCTTGCTTATTTATTATGTAGGGCAGAAAACATAATTTCTTTTCTTTGCTTTTTAGGTTCTTTGTTGAGATAGTTTCCTGAAAACAAACATCGGATTAACAAAAGAGACAAGCGGAAGTTTATTAATGTATGTTGTACCCATCATGCAGGAGAGGCCTCAGTTCAAAAGTATTCTGCTCTCAAGGCAGTGGCTTAGGGGACTTGCTTAAATAGTATTTCAACCAAGAACCATCAATCTGATATAGTAGAAAGACAAAGGAGAGAGCAGTTTCAGTCTTTCAAAAGGTAGGAAAACGTAGGAAGACAGTAAAATGTGTCTGCAATTTTTTCTGTTGCCTCCTGGTGACTTCTCTGGGCTGATAAGCAAGCTCTGTCTCAAAGAAGGATTGATGACCTGCCATCAGGCAAGCAGAGCCCGAGACAGAGTGGTCCCCTGTGTTTTCAGTGTTTGTAATCTAACAATCCTCACTATTTTGGAGAGAAATATTTTGGTTTCCTTCAATAAAAATCTGAGCGTTCCTAATGTAGAAATACTGTGTCTAATTCATATAGTGGGGGACTAATTTAGTGTTTGTTGAATTGAATTTATTTAAGGTCGGCTTTCTTTTCTCCTTACAATTTCACGTTGTGACTTTTACTGTTTTCTTTGTTGTGTGTCTGCATTAGACCACCACTTACTGATTTTTGCACTACTTAATGGGAGCAGGACAGTAAAATTGCGTATTTGATTCTGAGCCTGAATCAGATAAATAGTAACATTTTGGAAGCTTCCAGGAAAGGATAGGAAGCAGAAGGAATGTGCTGTCAGGGATTTTTCTGCCTACTAGGGTATTGGTGCAGTAGAAAAGAAGGTGTAGAAGTAAGATGGGCTTGTTTTCAAACTTCCGCCACTTCCTAGGAGGAGTTTGTCATGATAAATGGGAAGAACAAGGCTTACCCTTAGGAATGCTGGGAAGATGAAATAAAACGTTACACATAAAGCATCCTGGATAATGCCAAATGTACAAATGGTAGCTATTAAAATCTGAACCAGAAAGATTATGGTATTACAAAATAAGAGATTTCTTTTTAGGTTACATTGCTTGCTTAGAAAGTACTCATCCTTTCAAAAATAGGTTTCAATTGTCCCCTTTCACTTCCATGATATGTGAAGAAAGCTGATCCCATCCAGAGAACTCACCCACCATGGAGAAGACAGCTGAGTACTCCACCATTACACAGAACAACTCCCTGCCACTGTTAGGGTTGGTAAGCTATGCCAGAGCCTACACTGCTGATTAACATGTTAGAAGCAAGTAGTATCCCTTAGAAATCAATCCATAAAGATAAAATCTTGAGGAATTCCTCTGATAAAAGACAAAGAGGTACACATTAGCTTGTAAAATAGAATTCAACTGTAAAAGTAACATATGAAAAAAAGATACAGATTAACAATTTTTTTTAAAGGCAGATAAAAATTCACAAGTCAAGTGCAAATGAAAGAAATCTCAAAATACAATGAAATGTGAAAGACGTCTCCCTTCCAGGAGGTGAAACTTAATCATTCCCTCCCTAAATCTTTAAATATGGACTGTTCTTAATGATTTGCTTCCAAAGAATCAAACATGAAGAAAGAGAAAAAGAGGGGAGACAAGAAGGAGAAGAAACTTTACAGTGGAGAAAACTATCCAACACTATCTTGCCCAGGTATGAAGGATAACGTCACCAGTAATAAGTCATGTCTCCAGTCTAACCATGAGAAGAACGTCAGATAAATCTTCCTCTCTACTAAGTAACTGATCACTGTTCCTTAAAACTTTCAAGATCACACACACACACACACACACACACACAAAGATTAAGAAACTGTCACAGACCAGAAGAGATTAAGGAGACACAACAAGTACAACAAGTACATGTAATGTGGTATTACTAAATGGGATTCTGGAATAGAGAAAAGATACCAGTTTAAAAAATAATAATAATAACTTGTGAAATCTGAATAAAGTCTGAGGTTTAGTTAGTAGTAATGTACTAATATTTTCTTACTGTGACAAATGTATCATGGTAATGTAAGATATTGGTAACAGGAAAAATTGTGGGGAAACGTATTATCTTAATAACTTTTTAAAAAATCTAAAGCTATTCTAAAAGGAAAAGATGATTTTGACCCATTGTGGAAAGCAATGTGGTGATTCTTTAAAGACTTAAAAACAGAACTACCACTGAACCCAGCAATTCCATTATTGAGTATATATCCAAAGAAATATAAATCATTCTATTATATCAGACACATGGACATATATGTTCATTGCAGCACTATTCACAATAGCAAAGATATAGAATCAATCTAATGTCCATCAGTGGCAGACTGGATAAAGAAAAATTTGGTACATATACACCATGGAATACTATGCAGACATAAAAAAGAATGAGATCATGTCCTTTGGAGGGACATAAATGGAGCTGGAAGTCAATATCTTTAGCAGGAACAGAAAGCCAAATACTGTATGTTCTCACTTATAAGTGGGAGCTAAATGATGAGAGAGAAACAGCAGACGCTGGGATCCACCAGAGGGTTGAGGTTGGGATGAGGGAGAGGATCAGGAAAAATAACTAATGACTACTTGGCTTAACACCTGGCTGATGAGATAATCTATATAACAACCCCCATGACACAGGTTTACCTATATAACAAACCTGCACATGTGCCCCTAAATTTAAAGTTGAATTTTTAAAAAGATGATTTTGAAAAGGGAAAAGCATTTATTAATCAAGAATGTTTTCATATATTAAATAATATATAATTCACAATAACATTATAAGAGTCATGACAAACATGGGGATGTTGGATCAAATTATAAAAAGCCAAAACTTAGAAATACAGGTAAGTAGGGAAAAACACAACTGTAATGGAAGACTTTCACACTCTTTTCTCAGCCTTTGATCTCAAATAAGCAAAATTTAATATTTAATTGTATTTTATGCAAATTAAATTTAATACTTATTTGTAGGAAATACAAAAATTTAATACTTATTTGTATTTTAAATTTAAAGAGAGTGAGAATAAAATAATGCAGTTGAATTAGGATATGATATCTATACTAAGGTTTGTACAATAGTTAATCATATACTAGGACATAAGAAAAACTATATATTCCCAAAAGTTGAGAATGAATAGACCGAAGTAGCTGGCTACAATAAAATTAACCCACACACACAAAGTTGAATGACAAACTACCAAAAATACAAAAACATTTAAGTTTTAAAATGTTCTCTGGCAAAACATAAAGATTAAAATAAAAATCAAGATGCTAATGCAGGTCAGTTTTAAAATTCAAACAATGAAATCTTACATGTCAAAAAACATGGGATGTGACCAAAGCAGAATTTAAACAAGAATTCTGTTTTAACTTTTTTTATTTTTAAGGCTGAATAGTATTTTGTATGTATCCATTTTCTTTATCCATTCATCCAGGGATGGACACTTAGGTTTATTCCACATTTTAGCTACTATGAATAATGTAGCAATGAACATGACAGTGCAGATATTCTTTGACATACTGATTTCATTTCTTTTGAATACATACCCAGTGTGGGGTTGCTGGATCATATGATAGTTACATTTTTAATTTTTTGAGGAACCTCCATCCTGTCTTCCACAATGGCTCTACTCATTTACATGATCACCAATAGTGTACTAGAGTTCCCTTTTCTTCACATTCTCACCTACGTGTTACCTTTTTCAAAACAGCTATTCTAACACGTGTGAAGTAATATCTCATTGTGGTTTTATTTTATATCTCTCTGATATGAGCATTTTTTTCATATACCAGTTGGACATATTTGTCTTCTTTTGGGAAATGTCTATTCAAATCCTTTGCCCATTTTCAACTGGGTTATTTGTTCTCTTGCTATTGAACAATGTGATTTCCCATATATTTTAGATATTAACTCTTTATCAGATGTATGGTTTGCAAATACTTTCTCCCATTCCATAGATTCCCAACAACATGGATAAACCTGGAAGACAGTATATTAAATGAAAAAAGCCAGGCCCGGAAATACTAACACTATATGATGTTGCTTATATGCGGAATCTAAAAAAGTCTAACTCATGCTAGGAGAGAGAAGGGTGGTGGCTATCAGGGGCTGGTGGTGGGGAAAGCAAAGAGATTGAGGAGATGATGGTCAAAAGATACATAATTTCAATTACACCACAAGAGGAATAAGTTTAAGAGGTCTAATGTATAACATGGTGATTATAGTTGATAACAACGTATTGTATACTTGAAAGTTTCTAAGAAAGTGGATGTTAAGTGTTCTGATCACAAATAAATATGTGAAGTAATGCATGTTAATAAGCTTTCATTTATTCATACCAGATCTTGCCCAGAGGCATTGAAAGAAAAACAATGGAAGACAATGATGGGGGTTTGAAAAGAGGAGAATGAGAAGCCAATGCCCTGCTGCCTGCCACCCTTTATCCACACCTGCCTCTTTCCTCTGCCCCAGGGCTCCCAGCAGCAGACTCGGCAGATACATTAGGTCCAAGCAACACAATTTGAAAAATCAACAACATCATCTTAGGTTAGATCTACTATCAGTCACTCCCTATTAAAGATGAGCTGGAAATTATCAGAATCCACAGTATAATCTTTGTGGTTTACTACATATGAAAATTTAAGAAAACTTATGCTACTCTCATGACACTAAAGCTTGGTTTATTAATTCTCCACAAATTTATTCGTCCTGTCTGTTAAAACCTTATTTAAAAAATACTATTCGGGGCCGGATGCAGTGGAGCACGCCTGTAATCCCAGCACTTTGGGAGGCCAAGGCAGATGGATTGCCTGAGGTCAGGAGTTCGAGACCAGCCTGGCCAACATGGTAAAACCCCATCTCGACTAAAAATACAAAAATTAGCCAGGCATGGTGGCATGCACTTGTAAATCCAGCTACTCGGGAGGCTGAGGCAGGAGAATCACTTAAACCCAGGAGACAGATGTTGCAGTGAGCCAAGATCGTGCCATTGCACTCCAGCCTGGGTGACAAGAGCAAGACTTCATCTCAAAAAAAAAAAAAAAAAGTATTCAGCTGGGCGTGGTGGGGTGGCTTACATCTGTATTCCCAACACTTTGAGAGGCCAAGGCAGAAGGACTGCTTGAGTCCAGGAGTTCAAAAACGGTCTGGGCAACATAGACCCCATCTCTACAAAAAATTAAAAAATTAGCCAGACATGGTGGTGTGCACCTGTGGTCCCTGGTACTCAGGAGACTGAGGTGGGAGGGAGGATTGCTGGAGTACAGGAATTTGAGGCTGCAGTGGACTATAATCACACCACTGCATTCTAGCCTGGGCAATGGTGACACCCTGTCTCATAAAAATAAATTTAAAAGGCCGGGTGCGGTGGCTCACGCCTGTAATCCTAGCACTTTGGGAGGCCGAGACGGGTGGATCACGAGGTCAGGAGATCGAGACCATCCTGATTAACACGGTGAAACCCCGTCTCTACTAAAATACAAAATTAGCCGGGCGTGGTGGTGGGTGCCTGTAGTCCCAGCTACTCGGGAGGCTGAGGCAGGAGAATGGCGTGAACCCGGGAGGCGGAGCTTGCAGTGAGTGGCGATCACGCCACTGCACTCGAACCTGGGCGGCAGAGCAAGACTCCGTCTCAAAATAATAATAATAAATAAATAAATAAATTTAAAAATTCATATATATATTATTCTAGGTATTAGCATTTATAGGTACTTGGTCTAAAAGGATGCTTCCTGATCGTTAGAGTTACCCAGAGCAAGAAAAACAGAAGGAATACATGTGAGTGAATCTGACAAAAGCTGTGGGACTGAGATGTCAAGTCAGTTTTGGCTTGAGCACACTTGGCTGTACTTGACATGAAAGGGAAAAGAGTTCTTCCTGTGTCTGGCCACAGTGAGCCTGGTCAAGGTTGTATAATGATGGCAGCAATCAGAGCAGCAGCATGAACCCAGTCACATTGTATCAAAGCTGAGCTTAATCTAGCCATTGCAGCTGCAGTGAGCAGAGGTTTGGAGAGAACTGAAGCACTTGGATAGATCTTGCTTACTGAATCTATTAAAACTTTTCAGAGATTTCAACAGCTGGCCTTTCCTCATTATAGTACCAATGACTGCAGTAGAAATAAATGTGGACATCTCTTTCAACTGTATGGGAAACAATAGCACAGAAGCATATTCTAGAACTATGCTGCCCAATGTGTAACCATTAGCCACACCTTGCGATTAAGATCTCAAATTTTGGCTAGTTTGAATTGAAGTGTAAAGTACACATCAGATTGCAAAGACTTAGCATAGGAAAAAAATGTAAAATATCTCAATAATTTTCATATTGATTACATGTTGAAATGACTTTTTTGATATTTTAAGCTAAATAAAATATATTGGAACAATACAGTCAGGATGGACAAAGTTGACCCGAAGAAAGCTAAGGGCAAGATGTCTACCTATGCCTTCTTTGTGCAGATGGGCAGAGAAGAACATGAAAAGAAAAATCTAGAGTTCCCTATTCATTTTACAGAATTTTCCAAGAATTGCTCTGAGAGGTGGAAGACAATGTCTGGGAAAGAGAAGTCTAAATTTGACGAAATGGCAAAGGCAGATAAAGTACACTATGATTGGGAAATGAAGAATTATGAACCAGTTAAGGGAGGCAAGAAGAACCCTAATGCCCCCAAAAGGCCACCATCTGGATTCTTCCTGTTCTGTTCAGAATTCTGCCACAAGACCAAATCCACAAACCCTGACATCTCTATTGGAGACGTGTCAAAAAGCCGGGTGAGATGTGGAATAACTTAAATGACAGTAAAAAGCAGCCTTACATCACTAAGGTGTCACAGCTGAAGAAGTGTGAGAAGGATGTTGCTTACGGTAAGTCTAAAGGAAAGTGTGATGGCCCAAAGGGTTCCACTAAAGTTGTCTGGAAAAAGGTGGAAGAGGACAACAAAGAAAATGAGGAGGAAGAAAAGGAAGAGGAAGAGGAGGAGTAAAAAATTTAAAACACTGTTTGTCTCCTGGTGAATACCTTAGAGCAGCAGTCTCCAACCTTTTTGGAACCAGGGACCAGTTTTGTGGAAGACAATTTTTCCACGGATGGGTGGAGGGATGGTCTTTGGGATGATTCACACACATAACGTTTATTGTGCACTTCATTTCTATTATTATTACACTGTAATACATAATGAAATAATGATATGACTCACCATAACGTAGAATCAGTGGGAGCCGAGAGCTTGTTTTCCTGAAACTAGACAGTCTTTCTGGGGGTGATGGGAGGCAGTAACAGATCATCAGGCATTAGTTAGATTCTCATAAAGAGCAGACAACCTAGATCCCTCATATGCACGGTTCACAACACAGTTTACTCTCCTATGAGAATCTAATGCTGCCGCTGATCTGACAGGAAGCGGAGCTCAGATAGTAATGTGAGACACGGGGAGTGGTTGTAAATACAGATGAAGTTTGCTCACTTGCCACTCACCTCCTGCTGTGTGCCTGGTTCTTAACAGGCCATTGACTGTTATCTATCTATGGCCCAGGGGTTGGGGACCCCTGCCTTAAAGTAGGGGAGAGTTGTAATTGACACATCTCCTATTTGACAAGTGTCTGTTGCCCTTATTAAATAAGTTTTAATTACAAAGTTCGATTACAATCATATTGTTGTCTCTCAAACTAGAAACTGTTCACATGAAGTGGCCAAGTGGGTCTAGAGCACCCTGAAACTGTATCAAAGTTGTACATATTTCCAAATATTTTTTAAATGAAAAGGCATGCTCCCCTTACTCTGTGTGCTTTGTTGTTAGTGTGATCAGGCATTCAAAGGTGCTTCTGGCATTTTTTTTTTTAATTTGGAAGGTAGTGTTAACTACATGGTTATTGGCTGGAAATCCTGAGTTATCAACTGCATATATCTATAGTTTGTAAAAAGAACAAAACAACCAAGACAAACTCTTGATGTTCTTTGTTTGACGTTCAGGCTGTGGTGGAAGATGGCTTTGGGAGTGGCCCTAGCTGAGGCTGTGCACTATGAGGCTGGGCCTGTTGACTGCACTGTGCATTCATTTAGCTTCAGGTTGTCTTGTTTCTGTATCTAATGACATAGCATTCTGCTACCATTCCTAGCTGTGAACAAAAGATGGTCAGCTGGCTTCAGAAGTGTTTATTTTCTGTTCTTGTTTTTGTTTTTGTTTTCAGTTAAGTGTGGTAGTTGTTAAACCATTTGTTTTTAAACTGTAGAACTTTTCATTGTTAACAAAGCGAAGACCCACTGCATCAATGAAATTGGTTCAAGAAGAACCTCCTGTACTTAAACATGATTGCCAACATTCTGTTTTTTTCTTTTTTGTATGTTTAGAATGCTGAAATATTTTTGAAATTAAATAAACAGCATTACGTTTTAATAATACATTACTAAAATCATTTTCAACGTTTCTCTTACTGTTTTTTAAGTGTGGATACTAGAAAATTTTAAATTATACATGTGGCTTATATTTAAGAAACTGGCATTAAGTTTCTACTGGACAGCTACAGAGCAAACAGAATTGGGACTGCTGTTGTTAGGCCCTCAGGTCTTACTTGGGATTTTTGTGGAGGGAGGACTCCTTGTTTTACGAATGGAGAAAACACAGCTCCATCCTTTTGAGTTCTTGATATTTCAATTGGGGTTTGAGTTTCTTTTTGAAAGCAGGAAATACCAGTTACATTCCATAAAAAATGATGGAGATGTGGACTAACAATGAACCAGAGTGAGCCTTTGTTGGCCTATGCAATGGTTAGAAACTGCATTGAGTCTTTTGATCAAACCAATTCTGTTTTGTTGCCAATATGAAAAGGAGAAAATTATCTAAACAGATTTCAAAATAGGAATGTGGATATTGACCATCAAAATGAGCCTAGGAATACACCATATCATTGAGAGCTGGTCTGAACTTTTATCTAGGGATATGTTCTCTTTCATTTAGGTCCAAACTTCTATGCAGAATAATTTTATCTGAAATTGAAGATTAATCTTCTGAAGTCTATGAATTCTAACACAGCATTAAATTATATATTTCTTCAAGAGTGTCTTCATTCATCATTTGCATACATTTTGAGAGTCTGAGTAACATAACAGTAGATTCTAAGATGGAGTTTACATTATACAGTCCCATACTTCAAGGGCCTTAGCATTTTCATTTGTTTATTCAACAGATATTTATTGAGCACTTACTATGTGCCAGGCAGTCTGCCAGGCATTAGGGGTGCAATAGGAATCAAAAATAGAATAAGATCACTGATCTCCTAAAAATTACAGCCTACTGTGGGAGGTAGACATTTATCAAATAATCACATGTGAGAGGTCTCAGAAGCAGGGAGCAGGGAGAATTCAAAGCTCAAGTGGAAGGATGAATTATAGACAGGAGGAAGTACAGCTCCTCTAAATGTAACAGGAGAATTGATTCCCTAAATCCAGTTGGCTGCAAAACAAGTAAATATGTTTGATATAAAGTGTGTGAGAAGAGAGCAAAACTAGCTGGAATGCTTAGTATATTATTTTATAACTCATCATCCAGACATGGCTAGTTACTCAAGGTAAGGTTTAATTTAAGATAATGTCCAAGATTTAGAAATAGACTCATCTGTTAGTAAATTGCAGGTTTGGGGTGGCAAGACACATAATAACAGTAGGAGATACTTGGCAGTAGAGACAGGGCTTGTCATCACCATCTAGGAAATCTATGATGTACAAAGACTGGGATTCTGTACTGGCAGAAACCCTTCAGCAGAGCCAAGCAGCAAGGCAGGATACCATTGCAAAAACTCAAAACACAGGTCAAGATAGAATTCTAGGAATTGAGCATACAGCATGTGAGGACATGGGGAGTTTGAGAAGAGAGAGATAATGACACTCAAGATAAAAACTCAGGTTTAGGAGTACTGTTATCAGAAATATTCAGAAAAAAGCCTTTATTTGTAGAACACTGTGGCAGTCCAGTGGCCAGGACTGGCCATATCCTGGGGTAGATTAGCAAGTGTAATCCTGCAATACCATGAGCAGGATGAACCTGTTAGGGAGCAAAGCTTACTCCCAAGTTCCCCAAGGATATGGTACTTTAAACAGGTTTTAAAGAAGACTCGTGATTTAGAAAGTTGGAGGTTGGTAACAATGGTCAACACCATGTATAATAAATGCATTGTCATTTTAATTCTTATAATATTTATACATTTATATATGTATAAATATATTTGTAATATAAAACATACAATATAGGGTTTATATTTATATTTTACAACCAAGATTGTAAAATATATACTTTATATTTTCTAAATATGTATTTTCTAAACCATACACACACACACACACACACACACACACACATATACACATACATAGCTTAATAAATATTCAAATTTGGAGTAAAAATTATGCATAAAGGCATTTTAATGATTTTAAAATTATTCATCATTAAGGTAATTTTTTACAACAGAGCTATCACTAGTTTAATGTTACATCTTTCTTAGCTATGATTTTACACACAAAATTCTTCCAAAGACTTCAATAAAGTGAAGTTCTTTAGGTAACTGGGGATGCTGTGAGGTACCCAAGAGTGGAGATTCGGCCGGGCGCGGTGGCTCAAGCCTGTAATCCCAGCACTTTGGGAGGCCGAGACGGGCAGATCGCGAGGTCAGGAGATCGAGACCACCCTGGCTAACACGGTGAAACCCCGTCTCTACTAAAAAATACAAAAAAATCAGCCAGGCAAGGTGGCGGGCGCCTGTAGCTCCAGCTACTCGGGAGGCTGAGGCAGGAGAATAGCGGGAACCCGGGAGGCGGAGCTTGCAGTGAGCTGAGATCCGGCCACTGCACTCCAGCCTGGGCAACAGAGCAAGATTACGTCTCAAAAAAAAAAAAAAAAAAAAAAGAGTGGAGATTCATCCTGTTGCCCCATCCCATTTTCAACTTTCCCACCGCTCTCCACCCACTATGCACTAGCAAAGTACACTGGACCTTTGTTATAAGCCTCTTCACAGAGGTATGAAAGCCAGAGGGAGACAGAAAGAGGATGAGAGGGATAAGGGTATATTAACCATGTTGCCAGCTTCTGTAAGCTTGATGCTTTAACTATCCTACATGCATATGCCAGACACATCAAATTCTGCCACAACCTGATAATATGCCTGAGTCATTTTGCCTTAGCCTCCTGCCCCTTTTGTCCCTCCTCTTCTCAATGGAGTTTTTCCTCCCCAGTGGCACACTGTTCAAATACAAATGAACTAATTCAGAGTCTATACCCTCAACCACCTCCCTTATCTCACACATCAAGCCACTATACACCTGCTGTAATCACCTTAGGGCTAGATGCCAGACAACTAGGGACAATCCACATGCCCCAGAACTTACTGCAATTTTCAGGCTCTCCCATTCTAAGCCTGATTGCCCTGCCTTGCCCATTTTTCCCATAGAAACCATGGTGAAGCCTCATGGGCACCGGTTTTCCCCTCTCCCTCTGCTTCGGGACCAACCCTGGCACTTCCCCGTGTAGCCTCTGTGGCATGACCTATATTCCTTCTCTTGGGATCTGAGAGTATAATAAACCACCTTTTCAATGGCAGTTATCTCCTGGTCTGTTGGTTTTACTATGCCTTGATAGTAATAAAATCTATTAAAACCAAAAGGAGATAGGAAGAGGGACAAGGGGCATGGTTAATGACTGATTCTAGTTACTGTAGTTGATAATCTGCATGTTTTTATCTGCTTTGTTGCACCTGAGCAGGGCAAGACGGTTGTCTCCCCTCAAAGTCATAAAACAACAGATCTAAGAAGTTCAGAGGACACCAACCAGGATGAACATAAAAATACTTATACTTTGGTATATCACATTCAAGATGCACAAAAACAAAGACATAAAAGCAAAATCTTGAAATAGATGGGAGTGAAGGACTAAGGAAAACTCTCAGGCATCTCTGTGGGTGACACGTTTGAGACAGAAAAAAACAGGTGAGAAAACCTCCCATGCTGAATTCAGCCCTGTATTCCTTCTTATTTCTCTATAACCTTCTCCACAGAATCCGCCAGTGCCCAGATCCAGGCTTTATTGGAGACCTGGATTCCTACATCAATGTTTTCCTTAAATCTGATGAATTCATTTTTTCATTTTCTTCTTCTTATATAGCTTGAGTACTGCTCCATAACACTTTTTAAAATATTACTAGCCAGGCACAGTGGTTCACGCCTATAATCCCAACACTTTGGAAAGCTGAGGTGGGAGGACCACCTGAGCCCAGGAGTTCAAGACCATCCTGAATAACAAAGGGAGACTCCATCTCTACAAAAAAAAAAAAAAAAAAAAAAAAAAAAAAATTAAATTAAAAATTAGCTATTCATGGTGGTGTGTTCCTGTAGTCCCAGCTACTCAGGAGGCTGAGGTGGGAGAATCGTTTGAGGGCAGGAGTTCAAGGCTGCAGTGCTATGATTAGGCCACTGTACTCCAGCCTGGGTGACAGTGAGAACCTATCTCAAAAAGAATAATAATAATAAAAATAAAAATAATATCACTTCTAGGTTTTGTTTTTTCCTCTGTCACTGATTTTTTACTCCTTTGGGTACTTAAACATTTTTAAATAATAAGCTAATGTGGTTTTCTTGCAGAAGACTAAGAAAGTTGAAACAAAGTCATCTATGATCCTATAGTCCAAAGTTATTCACTGTTAGAAAGTGATGTTTTCCAGTGTATTTCTGTCTAGACATAACCATACCTCTTCTGTCTCGAAGTGTAACACATGCTATTTTATACCTCTGAAATATTCTTTCCTCCCATTTTATGTGCTTTCAGCAACAGTAGCTGAGCATGGTGATATGAACCAAAAAGAGCTATCACCTTGGCACATAATACAGGACACCCGTATGGCCTGGCATGTATATATAACAGCAAGAATACGTCAGCGATGGTACACACCCACTGTCCATCAATCTATAGGCTCAGGCCCTAACATCAACATTGTGTTCCAGGGAACAGCAGTGGCAGAAGGAGTCTAATTGGGCAGATAGTTTCCTTTCTGCTTAGTGTTGGAATCAGGACAAGTGTCACCCTTCCTAGGGTTCTTGGAATTTTTTTCTTCTTCTTCTTTTTTTTTTTTTTTTTTCTTTGCCTAGCAGGGAAAGCGAAGTTGGGTCTTAAAGAAAGATATCATTTTGTTTTGTTGTTTTGTTTTCTAAAAAGAGGTACAGGGCAGTAAATGGTTAATTGGTGGAGGTAGGGTGGAGATGACTATATTATAACCATATTTGTGTCCTTAACTTTGAAACAAGTCATGCCGGTTCCTAGTCGGTGCATGTTCTTAGTATCTGTAGGATGCATTTTTAAAAGCCAAATGACTATCCCATCAAAACCTAAGCCAAGTGCAATGTTGTCTGGTTTTGCCTTTAAAAACAAAACAGATTTTCACTACTTTCCAATGTGAGCACTAGCTTAATAAACTAACAAAATTGGGAAACTTCCTTTCTTTCTTCAGATGCTTCTTAACTTCATTTATTCATCTGGGCTAAATTTTTTGTGACTTTTAGAATTACAAAAGAAAACACATAACCCTCCATTAAACAGACTCACCAAATAACACTTCAATTAAGAACAAAGCCAGTATTATGGTAAACAAGCCATGATATATAATATGCCTAATTAACTTCAGTAGATGCAATTATAAAAGATCTCTTTCATGACCCTGGTTGATAAATGTTTAAAGCTATTTACCTGCTTTGCAAATGGACAGTTTTCTATTCAGAGGCTACAAAAAAATTAATAAAATTTCAAAAATTTTAGTAACTGTCATTGTGGAAGGAAAAACCACAAGACATTAAAACTCTTCAATAGAGCCTCTTGTTTTCTAGTGAATTTTCACAAGTATATTGCCTTTTTTGTAAGCTGTCATAGTATAACTTATTTCACCCCTGAGGCTGTCACTTTTCTCGTGAAAAGTACAACACAGCTAAGATTTTCATGATGTACCCAGTTGTACATTAAAAAAAAAAAAAAAAAATTCATGTTCTTAATTATCTACAACTCTAGGAAGAAAAGCAACTACTGTGATTACTCAGGGAACAGAAAATCCTCTCTGTGTTCCTTCTAAGCAACATTGCATAAGATATAAAGAAGAAAACATCTATTTTATTTTGAAATAAGCATCAAAAGCTTGCCTGGTGGGATTATAAAAGAGTTCAGTTGGGCTGAGAGTTGCTTAAGCTGGAAGTGCCACACTGCAAGGGAGGGAACAGAAAGAACAGCAGTCCTTTCAGGGGATTACAGGGCAGTGCTTGGAGCCTGAGAGGCTGCATTCAGCTACTGGCTGAAACAAAGGCCGAGCCAGAGCTACTCTTAAGTGGAGGGAGAGTGAATAAAGAAAATGCCTGGCATTCAAAAGCTGCCTCTCAACTGGGATTCAGGATTGTCCTTTTTGTTTTCTAGGCATCAAGAAATCTACAAATGTTTGGAAAATATGTATACTTTTGAGGTGAGCTGAATATGGCTGGGACTTCTGCCTATCTGGTCTTCAATCTCCAGTCTCCTCAATTAGAAGAGGAAAAATAAAACAGACAGAATGAAAAAGATTGCCATGAGGGAAGTTTCCACTTAAAAAAAATATATATGGATTGTAATAGAGGTCAAAACTGAGCTTGAACCTCCAAAGTATTGGGATAAGGCTGTGCACTGTGGCTCATGCCTATAATCTCAGCACTTAGGGAGACCAAGGCAGGAGGATTGCTTGAGACCAGGAGATCGAGACCAGCCTAGGCAATAAGTGAGACCTTGTCTCTACAAAAAAATTTAAAAATTATCGAGGTGTGGCTGCACTGGCCTGTAGTCCCAAATACTGAGGAGGCTAAGGCAGGATAATCTTTTGAGCCCAGGAGGTTAAGGCTGCAGTGAGCTATGATTGCACCACTACACTCCAGCCTGGATGATAGAGTGAGACTTTGTCTCAAAAAAAAAAAAAAAAAAAAAAGAAACAATGGTAGGTGTGCTCTTGATTTTGTTCATTGTTGCCCAATAACAATCCTTTGTTTGAAGTCTTGCCCATGTCTACCTCTGCCATAAGACTTTCCCAGGCATCTCAGCTCAAAGTGATCTAGATTCATAGCACTTATTGCTAGTACTGCACATATGGCACCAAATACTTACGGCCTTGAATTTTCATTGAGATATGTTGGATTTGAATTGACTTTGAAACATTCTAAGGGAGAATTCCAGCAGAAAATTGTGAACTTAAGTCTGTCACTCAGGAAAGGTGCAGTCTAGAGATATAGAGATATAAAGGTGAAAATCTTCAGAAAATAGGTGGTAACTGAAACCAGAAGAAAGAACAGGAGTACCTAAATAAAGGTCTGTAAAATGAGGAAAGAAAGTTCAGAAAGAATTCTTAAGAACATCATTACTTAAGAAGTACATAGTAGAAAAATTAGTGAAAGATAATTGTAAGACGTCAGAAAGAATGGTTAAGATGGCAGAAAGAATGGTTGCTTTATGCAGGTTTTTAGTTTCCCCAAAGAGCGAGGTATTGTATTGTTGATTTCTGTGTTTTTCAGGACACCTATCATAATTTTATGCATGTAGTATGCCCTCAATATTTATTGAACAGGACATGAGGAATAAATATATAAAAATATTGTTCTTAGTTCTCTTTTGATTGTTCTTTTCTTAGCATCAACACCAGTACCACTCCTATTCCAGCGTATTTATCTCACCTTTCAGAAGATATTGGGTAACAGCAGGGGGCCTGTTAATGGAGGACTCTGACCTCTAGGGGGAGCTCAAGGAGAGGAGTACTGAATGAGGGTCCAGACAGTCCTCACTGGGTCACTGTAGTAGCAGATTGAGCTTTTGGTGAATTAGGAAGGGCTAAGAAGGTCCTGCTTCCACATGGCTCAATCTTTAGTTCTTTTGAAAGCATACCTCTCTTTAAGTGTCACATGACAGTAAGCGAATCTAGGCTTAAGTCCCTCGTGGAAAAACTTTCCTAACATGGAAAACCTAAACAAAATGCCAGATACGATCTATGGGTTAAAATAATGGCCAAAAAACTACATATAGCCACCGAAATGTTAGGCCCAAGGTGTGTGTGTATGTTCAATAATTTGAATAACTTTGGAACAGGCATAAATTTACCATGCTGCCACAGCCCTAACACTTCTTTCACCTAATACCTGCCCCACTTCACAAATTAATTTCTACCTTTTTGGTCTCTGTAGGCATTTGAATTTGCAAATATTGTTGAAATTTTAAAAGTATATTTTCCAGGTTACATTCTCCAAACTTTCATGGTTAAGATGTAAGTGTTCAATGTCTCCTAAATTCCTGCATTCCACACCAGAAAAACAACAAATTGAATTCCTTTCTCTGACGACTTGTTTGATTCCACATAGGGGTTGGCAGAACAGGCAGATGATTGTGTGCACAGGCCACAGAAATTGCTGCAGTCTGTCCTAACTCTTTTGCTTTGGGGTTCTATAACTTCCCTTTTTGTATCTACCTCACCAGAGTTGAAATTATGGGAGTATCCCTTTTGAAGAGAATAAATCTGAATCCTTCTTTTGGTTGTGAATCACTATTGTCACCAAAAATTCAATAGAAAAGACAAAGACGAGCTGAAAACAAAGTATCCAAGACTACGTGTAGATCCAAGCTTATTTTTCTTACACTTGAAAAGAAAATAAAGTGTACTGAAGTGAAAGCCCTTCTCCATAGTTCTATGATCAGATCCAAGACAGGAGACTTCACATTTCGCACAAACGAGCATTCCAAAGCAGGAGGGATTAGACAACCACCACGAAGCCGGCACACTGCCACTGGGCTGGATTTCCCAGGGTAGGAAAAAAAGCTCTTCTGCTATCCTAAAAGCACAAATATTTCAAGTCTCACCATGGGTAGCCAAGAAAATAGAGTAGAAAAGAGTCTTCCAAACCGTAAACCACCTATTTGTTTGAGGCATATTTTACAAGCTCAAGAAATCCACTGTTTATCTTATCAATACAATCAGAAAAACAATTCATGAAATGTCTACCATATGTTGGGCTCTGCACCTGCACAGAGGTATAGTACAAGGACCCTGCCTTCAAAAGGAGATAGTCTAACATTGTTGGCAGATGCGGGTTGATATCCTGTCTCCAGCCTGGTCTACAGCAGTATTTTGTTTTGAAATCCATTTACTTGAGAGCATTATGAACCAATTCATTGGTCATAAGCTCTATAGTAAGAATAATATCTAATATTAGCTCCCAGGTATGAGACATTCCAGGCATATTTTACAAGGGTGATTTTCAGGGTCCCATGGCAAAGATTTTCAATGGATTTGATCAAAAGTCAAAAGCAGCCCTTTCACATGCTCTTGCTGAGGAACTTGGCATTGCGACTGTACCTAATTGAAAGGCTTTGTTGGCAGAAGTGTGCTGGCTTCACGCCCAATCACAGGACCCCTTGGAACAATTAGTAAGGCCATTAGTTTGCATGCCTAATCCCAAGTGACCTTGTATGAGTCCCCCTCTGTCTTGGGATTTGCAGGTCCCATGGCTCAGTCCTACAGGAGAGTGAGATGTTAATCCTGGCCGGACGCGGTGGCTCAAGCCTGTAATCCCAGCACTTTGGGAGGCCGAGACGGGCGGATCACGAGGTCAGGAGATCGAGACCATCCTGGCTAACACGGTGAAACCCCGTCTCTACTAAAAATACAAAAACATAGCCGGGCGAGGTGGCGGGCGGCGGGCGCCTGTAGTCCCAGCTACTCCGGAGGCTGAGGCAGGAGAATGGCATAAACCCGGGAGGCGGAGCTTGCAGTGAGCTGAGATCCGGCCACTGCACTCCAGCCCGGGCGACAGAGCAAGACTCCGTCTCAAAAAAAAAAAAAAAAATAAAAAAAAAAAAAAAAAAAGAGATGTTAATCCTGCTTTTTTCTCTCTCTCATCCTTACAGATTGCCACAGGCCACTGACTGTCCTATAAATGGAGACTGAGTCTTTTTTTTTTTTAACTACTTGACAATAAAGCCTACATCAGAACATGTTAAAATTACAGGTGTTATTAACTTTGAACGTCAATCTCACTATAATTTTTACTTTGGGCCTTGATAATAGCTCCTTCTCCCTTTTTATTTACTTTTTATTTTATTTTAATTTTTTGAGGCAGGATCTCATTATATTGCCCAGGCTGGAGTTCAGTAGCTCAAACACAGCTCACTGCAGTCTTGACCTCCCGGGTTCAAATGATGCTTGTGCCTCAGCCTCCCATGTAGCTGGAACTGCAGGTGCATGCCACCATGCACAGCTAATCTTTTTATTGTTTTGTAGAGACAGAGTCTCAATCTATTGCCCAGGCTAGTCTCAGACTCTTGGGTTCAAGTGATCCTCCTGCCTCGGCCTCCCACAGTGCTGGGATTACCACAGTGTTGGGATTACAGGCACGAGCCATTATACCTGGTCTCCATCCCTTTTTAAAAGAAGCTTTATTAAGACATGCTTCAACTACAGTTGGTCTAAATGCTTAAAATTAATTTTAATTTTTCATTAATTATTTCTTCTTATTAAAGTCTTATTACATATTGGATTTGTACTTTTAGTGGCTACAGAGTGACTAACCAAGTGAAGTAACTAGTTGTCCTAAATACACCTAGTGTATTACTTAATCCCTCAGAAAATAACTTGATATTCTTGTCTTTAAAAAAGCAGAAGCAGACTGGGCACAGTGGCTCACACATGTAATCCCAGCACTTTTGAAATCTAAGGTGGGTGGATCGCTTGAGCCTCAGGAGTCTGAGACTTGCCTGGAGAACATGGCAAAACTCCCTCTCTACTAAAAACACATACATTAGCTGAGCATGGTGGCACACATCTGTAATCCCAGCTACAAGGGAGACTGAGGCACTGGCATCACTTGAACCCTGGAGGTTGCAGTGAGCTGAGATCATGCCACTTAACTCTAGCTTGGGTGACAGAGGGAGACTCCATCTCAAAAAATACATAAATAAATAAAAAATTAAAAAGCAAAAGCAAAACAGAGAAACAAACAAATAGGCCCAATACAGC
This sequence comes from Rhinopithecus bieti, assembly GCF_001698545.2. NCBI lineage: Eukaryota > Metazoa > Chordata > Mammalia > Primates > Cercopithecidae > Rhinopithecus > Rhinopithecus bieti. The sequence goes on from NW_016813678.1 coordinate 669,343, forward strand.
AAGCCTTTAAAAGCAATTTTAAAAAGTTTTCTATAAGTAAAAGTAAATCCTGGGCCAATATAAATTATCTAAACCTCATTCCTCTATTGTATGGACTGGCTTTGACAATTCCCTCTGGTCAAATTATTTCTGGTTCTATAGAAAATATTTTTAGAAAATTAGCTTAGAAGAAGCAGAGGAAAACAGTTCTCTATATCAAATAAATGTGTATGATTGTATAAGATAATTAGCAGATGCACTGTAGCAAAATTGTAGGTTCAAAGTGATGGGAGCTGACTTAAAACCAGGGTTCTCAAGGATCTCCATGATGAGAACATTCTCTCTCCCTGAAGCATGATGGGGGTTAGAGAAGTTTGACTCACTATTGTCCTTCTGGGAACTGAATCGGGCCATGTGATAGTGACCACTGGCATAGAGATTCACTGCCATAAATTTCAGATATGGATATGAACTGTCATGAATTAGATCTGTTTAAAACTTGTGAGGAAGGGGTCCCAATTTAAGATCAACTGGGAAGCATGGGTTTGTTTGAGAAGAAAAAAGTGAAAATTATGTCACGATTTTTCAAGTAGAATTAAAATTACTAGTTTCCATGAATACATGTATTTCTTAAAAATATATTTAAACATTTGTTTAACCTGAAACAAATGCAGAAATGGCAGGTACTTTATTTTCCTGCAACAAATAACCACAGTTTTCCCTGTAATATTCAAAACTCATTATTTGTGCAATAGCTGGTAGACTTACTTCACTCCTACATCCAGCTAATAGAATCCCCTTCACTCCCCAGCCTGCTAATAGAACCCAATTTGTTCCCCACTCTTTGCCCACCTTCCCCCACCTGTAAAGGGCTAAGTTTGAACCAAATATGGGTCACGAAGACATATACATCATTAGAGAGACTTCATATTACTAGCTCCAAAAGTCTAGCTTTGTAGCCAAGCTTCTGTAGTCTACATGCATCAATCTTTGCTATTTGTAATACAAATTAAGTATTGTTCTTCCTGTTCTTATTTTAGTGCCAACTTGTAAAAGATGTCTAAGTTTGGTAGAAAAAGAATCAAATCCAAATCAGTAAAGAAAATCTAGCTTCTTTATTGAAATGGACATAGAAGAAACGTATTAAATGCTTATTGAATGTTAAAAAACAAAAAAGCTAAATAATACCATAAATGTTTCCTCCTTTTGGGTAATATAATCAGGAGTAGTAACATAAGAAAAGACTCTATAGCAGAATAACATTTGCTGGTATTTGTTGTATATTATATCACAAGATGCTTGCAGATATGGTGAAAACTAGGACATTGTTCAAATAGCCAATTAATTTAATATGTAAAAGGATTTTCTGCTTTTAGTGTAATATTTTGCACCTCTTTTTTAAAAATTTCATAAACTGCCTTTCCAAGAATTGAAACATTACATCAGAAAAAAAATACATAAATTAAACTCTGGTGTATTATTATTAGCAAATAGATAACCTAATAGTGAAAAATGTCCTTATAACGATTGTATGTTGAGTTTTTCACAGAAAGTCTAACATGTCTTTAGTCACAGATGTGTATTCCCTATGGATAAAAAGCAGGCAACATGTTTCTGAGCACCTTTTATCGGTTCTGACACATCATTACTCCTGTTTCTTCAGAAGTACCAGAGGATGTGACTGAACGCGCCCTACCTCACTATAATTAGTGTCCTTATCTAATAAAGGTGCTAGGTTTCTCTATCTGGACTCACAGCATATTTATTGAAGGGCAGGGTGGGGTACTGTCATCAAGTTGGTTTAGAGATCATGGCCACCCTGTACTATTTTAGAGATTTTGATTTACTGATATTCAAGGTGACAAAAATGAAAACCATTGGTTTGGATTTTTAGTAACAACACATGAAAAGTGCTGTGAAATACATAATAAACTATAAGAACCTCTGAAATATTTGGTCAGTTGTTTTTATGAGGCCATGAAAAGTAAACCAGAAAAAAAAAAATAGCAAATACACTCAGCTTTTGCAAAGCCTAAATACATAAACTTTTAAAAAATATGTTCTTTTCTTTTCTTTTGAGACAGGATCTTGCCCTGTCACCCAGGTTGGACTGCAGTGACACAATTATGGCTCACCACAGCCTTGAACCTCCAGGGTCAAAGTAATACTCCTATATCAGCCTCCCAAGTAGCTGAGACTACAGGCATGCACCGTATGCCTGGAAAATCTTTTAAAAAATTTATTGCAGAGACGGGGATCTCGCTATGCTGCCCCCATTGGTCTTGAACTGCTGGCTTGAAGCAATCCTCCTGCTTCATCCTCTCAATGTGCTTGGTTTACATGCATGAACTGCCATGACATGACCAGCCACATAAACTTTTTGATAGCCTACCTGAAGTAGGTCTATTTTCTTGTACCACAGTCATAGAACTTTTAATTTGGGACTTCCCGTTTCTGCATCATGGTTATTATTGTCACCCTTCATCACGAAATTTCTTCCTAACACTTTTACTCTTGTCACTACTTTCAACTTTTCTGACTCATCTCAAATCTCATCCACAGACAGTGAACTAGTGTTCCTAAAGTCCTCAAACTTGAACTTCTGCATGCTTGCTCTTACCCCAGTGACAGCAACATGGTATTCAACAGATCCCCCTGCACCCACCCCAGCTTCTTCTCTGTAGAAGAAGATTAGGAGATTTTATAGGAATGCAGTAGTCATTAGCCACATGCAATTATGGAGCCCTAATCTGCATTATGATGTGTATACTAGATGTGTATACTATCTATTGTACATATATGCAATATACGTGACTACTCTATATTGAGAATGTGGCTTAATTATATTGTATATATTGAGTATATTACTATGTGCTGTAAGTTGTAGGACGACTATAGTTAACAATAATATATTATGTAATTTCAAATAGCTAGAAGGAGGATATTGAATGCTCCCAACACAAAGAAATGAGAAAGGCTTGAGATGGATATACTATTTATCCTGACCTAATTACTATATAGTGAATGTATTAAAATATCACTATGTATCTCAGAAATATGTACAATTATTACATGCCAATTTTTTAAAAAGAATTTTTTGGAGTGATACAGCTGTTCTGTATCCTTCATTTATGGATGATTACATGATTCTATACATATGTTAATATTTACAGAACTATATATCAGGATGGGCATGCTGGCTCATGCCTGTAATCCCAGCACTTTGGGAGGCTGAGGTGGGAGGATTGTTTGAGCCCAGTTCAAGGCCAGCCTTTGCAACATGCTGAAACCCTATCTCTACAAAAATATAAAAATTAGCTAGGTATGGTGGCACACGCCTGTAGTCCCAGCCATTTGTGAGGCTGAGGTGGGAGGATTACTGAGCCTAGGGAGGTCAAGGCTTCAGTGAGCCTTGATCACACCACTGCACTTCAGCCTGGGTGACACAGTGAGACCCTGCCTCAAAAAAAAAAAAAAAAAAAATCAAAAGAAGAACAACAACAACATCTTACTGTTTCAACTTAATGAAAAATTACCTTATTAATCAAGTTGATTAAAAAAATAAAACTTTAGGTTGGGCACAGTGGCTTACACCTGTAATCCCAGCATTTTGAGAGGCTGAGGCAGGCGGATCACAAGGTCAGGAGTTTGAGATCAGTGTGACCAATATGGTGAAACCTTGTCTGTACTGAAAATGCAAAAGTTCGCCGGGCGTGGTGGCACATGCCTCTAATCCCAGTTGCATCAAGAGACTGAGGCAGGAGAATCACTTGAATCCAGGAGGAAGAGGTTGCAGTGAATCGAGATCACGCCACTGCACTCCAGCCTGGGTGACAGAGCGAGATTCTCTCCAAATAAATAAATAAATAAATAAATAAAACTTTAAAAAGTAACAAATGCCGTATATACACCTGTACTAGATTTTGAGTACTATTCAAAAAGTAACATATCTCAGTCATTTTAATATTAATTTTAAATGTTAATTGCATGTTGAAAATATTTGCAAAATATTGGCTATATTAATTACATTAATAAAGTTATTTTACCTGTTTATTTTGCCATTCTCATCACGTTTTTTTTTTTTTTTGAGACGGAGAGTCCTGGCGCAATAGCCTTGCCCTAAGCCATCACCAGAGCTGGAGTGCGGCATGGCAGGATACTTCAGGCTGCCACTGCAGCTCTCCGGCTCCCAGGTTCACGGCCATTCGTCCTGCGCCACTATCCTTGCGTTCCAAGTACGCTGGTGATCTACACGGCGCCCCGCCTCGTCGCTCGGCTAGTTTTTGTATTCTTTAGCAGAGACGGGTTCCACCGCTAGATTAGCCAGGACTGAGTTACCTCGATCTCCTGACCCCTTGAGTGATCACCCGTCTCGCCTCGACAAAGTGCTGGGATTACGAGGCTTGAGCCACCGCGCCCGGCTATTTTCACTTTTTAAAATGTGGCTACTAGGAAGTTTAAAATTAGCTGTGTGACTCACAGCATATTTCTATTGGACAGCACTGGATTAGAATATGAATCCCTGGATACTACATTCCTATAGTTTCAAATATTCCTTCCTGATTCTGAATCCTTTTGATATTTGTGGCTCATGTTTTCACTTGGACTTTTCATCTCTACACAGTTGGCTACTTCTCATGTCCACATTGTAAGTTTTAGCGGCCTCCTTAAACTTATATTTTGGTATTCAATAAGCATGTATTGAATGACTATTTGGTTCCAGGGAGTCCGTCAGAAACTGTAGGTAAACTGGAGGCTGGAGTATATTCTGGAAACTGCAGGTGCCTCCCTGTGACTAGAGATAAAGATGCAAGAAGGAAGGTGATAAGATACAATGCAGCCAAGGCAGAGGACCCCCATCAGGAAATGGCTTATGTGAAACTATGGAGTTCAGCTTTTATCCTGAAGGCAGTAGGTAGCTTTAAATGAGGGAGTGACATACTCAGGTTTACTTTTTTAGAAAAATCAGATTATAACACAGCAACAAAACAATTAAATAGCTGTCACAACAATAAAAAAATTAAAAGCTTGAATGTAAGCAGTGGCAATAAGGATATCTAAATTTGGATTTAAAGGATGTACAGAGTATAAAAGATATAGAACATGTTAACTCTTCAGATATGGAAAGTAAGAGAATGGAATAGGTCAAGGATAAGAACCTGCCTGAAAATTCTGGTTTGGAAAATTCAGAATGCGCAGATTAGGGAAATCTACATTTCAAGTGTGATACATTAAATCTGGGCTTCTGAGAGGGCACACAAGTGGAACTACAGGTAGTCAAAGGATACAAAAGTAGGATAAGCAGAATTAAACTCTGGATCAGAGGTATAAATGGTATCAAAACTTAGGCATTGAGAAAAATCAACTTGGAATAGAATGAAAACTGATGACACAAACTCTGGGGAACTTTTTTTTTTTGTGAAATACTAACAATAAAATACGTAAGGTTCTATATCTAAATATGTTTGTACAAGAAAAATCCAGAGGACTATATGTTAAAATGTTAGCAGTAGTTGTTTCTGAGTGTGGGGTTATGAATAAAGTTTCTTTTATTTTGGGGGTTGGTATTATCTTCTAAATTGTCTATAATATACATGTATTAGTTATGATACTTTCCATGTTTGAAGCCATGTGTCTTCAAACAATACAGAATGCATACAGCAAAAAGATAACATTTTCCTTCAACTTCCTCCAATCCCACAACCATGTCAGAGTCAGTGTTCCAAGTTTAGCTTCTATCCTCTGTGCATTTTTCCACTGTATTGGCAGATACAAAAAAGACAGATAAAGAAACATTTTTGTTCTTTATGTGTTGTGTTTTGGTTTTGCTTCATCCTAGATAGATCTGAGCACTCTCCTCTTCTTTATCTACATTTTCCAAATAGATGATTGCTTATGGTCCCATGATGCCAAATCTTTCTATATGGATGGTGACACCTAAATTTAGATGTTAAAGCCATGAATTTTACTGAGAGCTCTAGACTTACTCATACTGGTTACTTATTTGGCATTTATTCTTGGCTAGGTACTAAGCACCTTAAATTAAATACATTCAAAACAGACTATCTGATGCCTGTTCTGCCTTGTGGCCACAAACCCCAAAAACCATTCTTTCTCACCTCAGTAAGGGGTATTTAATTTCTCAACTTCACAACTAATGCATCAGCACACACTGTTGTCTCTACTATTCAAATATATTCTGTATCCATCCACTTTCTCCCATATCCACTGCCATCACCCTAGTTCAAATCATGTTCACTTGTCTGGATTACCTACAGTGGACAGTCTACATCTCTTCCACTAATGTCCCTTTAGAATCCATATTCCATGCATATAAGTGACTTGTAAAATTGTACATCTGTCATCTTACTCTTTGATTAAAAATGTTCTATGGTTTCTCATTACTTTTAGAATAAAACCTAGACTCTCTACCACAGCCTGTAAATACTTCAATGCCATGTGCCTCCACCTCCATCATTCTGGGCACACTGGCTCTCCCTCTGTTCCTAAAACACAGCAATTCATTGTGGCCAACAGACCTTTGCGTTGTTACTCCATCTATCTGAAAAGCTCTTCCTCCAAATATAAGTCAGTGTGGCTCCTTCTCAAATTCAAATCTAAACTCCCATGTTACCTTCTCAGTGAGTTCTTCCCTGGCTCTAAAGTTCCTGCTTTGACCCATTATTATACATTATTTTATTCACTTGAAGTTTTGTCACAAATCATTACTATCAGAAAATGGTCATTCATTTACTTGGGCCCAGGACCAGGCTTTTACCTACACTACAATTTATTAAAGGCAAAGAAAATGAAGTCTTTTTTTCTTGGTCTATTAACTAATGTGGTCTTACTCATGAGCCTGTCCCCAACCACACCAGCTAGTAGCAAGGAAAAGTGAAAAAGAAATTCTATGTAGTATATTTCACTTTAAAACTTAATACAATCCAAGGATTTAAATCATCTCTAGATTTGTCTGATATAATTATTTCATTTTTTACATGTCTTCTGAACTCCTTGCTTTCCTCAAGTTGGAAAAGGGGGAAGTATTTATGTGTCATCATAGCAATACGGAAAGGGAATTTCCTGGCCTCATGCTGGTTCTTGGGTAACTCAAGCATGCTTAATGAATGATTATTGTAATCCCAGAATTGTTCTAAGTTGATTATATGCATTGCTTAATTTAATCATCACAACTCTGTGAGGTAAACACAGACAGTTCCTGTCCTACGATAATTTATCTTAAAACTTCTTGACTTTACAATGGTGTGAACGCAATACACACTCAGTAGAAATCCTACTTTGAGTAACCATAAAACCATTCTGTTTTTCACTTTCACTATTCAATAAATTACATGTGATATTCAACACATTATAAAATAGGCTTTGTGTTAGGTGAGTTTGCCCAACCATAGGCTAATGTCAGTGTTCTGAGCACATTTAATTAAGGTAGTCTGGGCTAAGCTATAATGTTCAGTGGGTTAGATATATTAAATACGCCTTTTTTTTTTTTTTTTTTTTTT
>NW_016813678.1:678737-700453 GCF_001698545.2 Rhinopithecus bieti
TTTTTGGATACAGTCTCACTCTGTCACCCAGGCTGGAGTGCAGTGGCATGATCTCAGCTCACTGCAACCTCTGCCTCCTGGGTTCAAACGATTCTCCTGCCTCAGCCTCCAGAGTATCTGGAATTATAAGCAAGCACCACCATGCCCAGCTAATTTTTGTATTTTTTAGCAGAGATGAGGTTTCACCATGTTGACCAGGCTGGTCTTGAACTCCTAACCTCAAGTGATCTACCTGCCTCAGCCTCTCAAAGTGCCAGGATTACAGGTATGAGCCACCATGTCTGGCCATGCCTCTGTCTTATGAGGAAAATTTGATGGCATTTACAGTCCACACAGATAATTCAGGATAATCTCTCAGGCCAAGGAAGCAGAGGACACAGATAGGGAGAAGAGAAATATCTACTTCCCTGGCAATGTAGGGACCAGGCTCAAACGGATTGGCCTTTAGAATCTTCTCTGTTTCCAGAGTCAAGGAAATCCCTCGCCTTCAATGTTTCAGCTCTCTCATAAATGTGCTTACTCCTATCCCTTCCCTAAATGTCTCAAATTAAGTTCGCTTTTCATCATTTTTGTGTTCATTTGCCATTCAACTCTTGGTGATTTGAGCCATTATAAGTTAATATTTAACAAAAACATGCAATATAAGTATCTGCCATTTGAATTCAAAGGAGCCAAAAATACATATCCAAAGAGGGTGGAATCTGATTATCTCATTTTCATCTGTCCACCAACGGTGCCCTACTTCCAGTCTATATCTCACTATACCCCTCAAGTAAATTGAGTGTGGGTGAAAGGAAAAATAACTGTGTACACATGTATGACTTTGCTATTGCAGATTTTGGAGAAAGTTTGGAATTGCTTTTGAAAAAGTAAAAATCACGAAACTCTTCAAATGAACACATGGTTTAATAATGAAGTTGAATTAATTATGTTGGCCTATTTGGATACTTTTTATCTTTATTTAATTTACATTAGTTATGATACTGGTTTGATAATGGGATAAAGAAGGTCCCCAAATCCCCAAACAAGTCATTTGGCTTGCATGATAGTTCCACAAGCCTCAAGAATAAATCCTCTATGTATATCAGTGCTCCAACCTTCACAATATGTGGCTTCCATCTTGCAATTGATGCCCAGCTCTTACCTTCCCACAACCGGGAAAGGAAAAGGGAGCAAAGGAAGGATATCCTTTTACGAGAAAAACCTAGAAGCACATATTATTTTTGTTCTAGAAGCCAGAACCAAGTCATACCAACACAACCAACCAGCTGCAAAAAAATGCTACAAATGTACTCTTTATTTTGGATGGCCTTGTAAAAGGTAAGATTTCATTACCATGGATAAGAAGAAAATTATCTTTCTCACAATTCATTCTTTTGCTTACCTAAGTGTCATATAAGGAATATATTAAAGCCTCTCTAAGTCCCATTCAGCACCTGGCAACCTATGAAATGAAGGACAAGTATGTTGCCCACCACCTCACCCCCTCTACCAATACATACACACTAAGTTTACAATGGTGAATTAAGATTAGGAGAACTGTCATAATATCTCAGTTTTAAATAAGAAAAAACAAGAAATGTCAGTCATCTGTCCATAGGGATTATCAAGGGCTGTTGGGTATGAACTGCAAAGATTCCTTCCCTCAGAGTAAGTTTCTTATAAAGCCTGTCTAACTGTCACTGATTCTTACCTCAGTGAGAAGCTCTCCAGCACCCTGTTTCCTGTGAGGAGCTCTCCAGCATCCTGTTTTCCATGACCTCATGACTTTGGCCTCTAGGAAGTACCTTTCAAGTCTATCTTTCATTCTCTCTGGACACGTTGAAAGTAGTATGTATGTTTGATGACTGCCCAGCTTCGCAATCTGGCTTACAGAATTATCTGATTCAGGATTTGAATAGTTAGAAGTCTTTGTAAGCATAACATGTGGATTCTTTGACTATAATGTCTTCAAAAGTTTAATAGGTTCCCATGTTTTTGTTCTTACTCAATTCTATTTGGGAGTAACCATAGCCAAAGTTTTGGACATAATTTTAAAACCTGAAATCATGCCTTCTTTTTACATACTGTTTTCTCTCTTCTACACGCCTCACCGCCCACCTCTGTCCCCACCCTCCCACTCACCATCCTCGACGTTTTCCACATAATGGATGCCACCTAGAGGCTGTTTAAAATATTTGCCTTGAATGAAGATGTACTTCCCTTAATTTAACCTTTGCCACTTGGCTATTTTACAGTTTTTTAGAAAAATACAGAGGCTTGGGGGCTACAGCCTTATTGCCTGCTTATTACCACCGATTCAGTGCTACACTTATCATCGATTCAGTTTAAGGCACAGAAGCAGTTGTTGTTTTGATCATGAGGCCCCAAACCACGGGAGGAAATCTTACCCCTCCAGGAGGGTGATGGTCCTGAAGGTAGTCAGGAAGGCATTGTGAAGGAGTTGATACATTGATGAGTGAGCAAAAGTTAGATGAAGATATGAGGGAAAGATGATTCAGTCAGAGGAAACAGCAGGAACAAGGGTATGAAGGTAAGATAAATAAAGTGTGAAAAGCAGCAATGGCAACAAACTGGGATGGGAAGGGGGACTGAAATGTAGAGGTGTCTGGTACAAGTAGGGCAATTTTATGGTTTGAATCAGATGGTAGCAAAATGGATATTTGATGGCCCATTCTGATAGTGGTGTGGGGCATGGGCTTAAAGAACAAACATTTCGAGACAGGGAGACGAGCTAGAAGGTTACTGTAATAATCCAGGCAAGAAGCGATGAGAGAAGCGATGAGAAGAAGCTTTCCCATTGGCCCTCGGAAGGTACTCTGGAAAAAAAATCAGCTTGCAAATGGCAGATTAATAGGAGAAAAGGCATACAATTTATTTAACATATACACAGGGGAGCCTTTAGAATGAAGACTCAACTTTCCAAGTGTGGTACATGAGCATATCCACCATCTTGGGGTTACAGAAAGAATGGAGCTTGGATCCTGCCTGGTGAAACAGGTCATGGGAGGGGGGAAGAAGAGAAATTCTATTAAGGAACAATAAAAAATTACTAGGGAAAAAGATTGGAGGGAGAACAGAAATTAACTTGTGAAAATAGTTCTCTTCGTCATTTAAATGTTCCTTGATGACAGTCATTATCTTAAAAAAGGGTCTGGTCAGGTGTAGTTACATTTTTTTTGATCTTCTTTCCTCTAAAGGATAATAAGATAATGTGGGGAGGGGAACAAGAAGAAATGTTCTCCTTGATGGGTCCTATTTTATGTAGATGGGGAAAAGTCTCTTCCAATGCCTGTCCCTCTCTAAGGGTTTTTAATTTAAAACACTCATTACCCTCAGGAAACCATATTCTAGAAGGAGACATTTTGATTTTCTTCGGGTGATATCAGGATCAAGAAATATTTTAAAAATAACATCTGCACGATTTGGTAGTAGTTCAGCAGTGAATGATGTAAGAGAAAAGGTTGTAGAGAAGGTCACAGGAGAAGGAGCAGGGAAGGGAGACTGATTGAGGAGATTCAGATGAAAGAGACTGAATTTCAGGCATAGATATTCAAAGGAGATAAATATGTTTTTTCCCCAGGAGAAGTCTATACTGGAGAAATCCATTGTGGAAGTCTTTAATAGGCTTTAGATAATACCTTGAAATAAAATGACATCTTTCAGATAAAGTATGTGCAAAAGACAAAACAAAACAAAACAAAAAACCAAAACACCAGGATCATCAAAAGTTTATAAGACACAAAAAAAGAAGCTCCTCAGGAAACCAAGAAGGGAAGTCAGAGAAGTAGGATGAGAATGGAGTGGTGTAGGAGAATTACCCTGAGGGGAAGAGAAAGAGCCCAGATGGCAATAGGTTAAACAGTGAATTTTACAATAGGTTTGAACACCTATACGAAGTTTAGGTTGATCCCAACATTATAGATTTCAAATAAAAGGGGAGTGAATGCCCTATGAGAAGGTAGGAATATGAAAGTGAGAGAGACAAAAACTTAGAATTTACTCCCAGAAGGCCTTGCTGTTGGTTTGGTGGGCATTTATATCTCTGGGGGTTCTTCCTGGAGAATGGAGAACCCGAGGCTGCTACTCTCCCTCCCTCCCTCCCTCGGCATCTGCCTTTACCTCCTGCTATTACAGAATGGTGTTCCCTGAGTTTCCATTCAATATGTGAGTCCAAAATACTCAGTAGTGACAACCTGGAAATAGTTATTTTTCAGAATCAAAATATGAATCAATAGAATGCTACAAAATTTTGTTAAAATTTTAAAAGCCCTTCATTGAGAGTTGATCAGATAAGCAGCATGTTTGAACCAGCATTCCTAATAACCATTCCATAACTGTTATGTTTAAACCATTTTCTCACACTGGGTTGTTCTAAGCTTGGTCAAGTATAGCTAGTAGCAATACAAATTTAAAGGCAGATATAATAGGGGAAAGAGAGAGAAAGACTGAAAGAGGAGAGAATGGGAATGTTATGAAAATAAAAATTAATATTTGAGCTAAATTTGTAGCATCGGAAACACTCACCTGGGAAAGAAAGACTCTGAGTAGCTCTCTACAATTGCTTGTGTGGGTGGAAGTTTTAGAGATCATGCCAAGGCTTTTTGAAATCCATACCTAAATTTGCTCTTCTTCCTTACTCTTCTCTTAAAATTGCTTCATAAACAGCCTTTTAAAATTTACGGCCCAGTGTGGTGACTCACACCTATAATCCCAGCACTTTGGGGGTTGAGGTGGGAGAATCGATTGCTCTGAGGCCAGAAGTTTTGAGAGCAGCCTGGGAAACCATATGGAATCCCTAATGCTTTACACAAAAAAAAAAAAAATATATATATCTATATAATAATAATAACGACTATATAACTTATACCATTATCTAGGTGCATGTAGCTACTCAAGAGACTGAGGCAGGAGGATCCCTTGAGCCCAGGAGTCAGAGACTGCAGTGAACCAAGTTTACACCACTGCACTCCAGCCTTGACAAAAGTGTGAGACCCTGTCTCAAAAAAAAAAAAAAAAAATATATATATATGAAAAGAAGAGGAGCAAATCAAAACCTTTTAGTAGATTATTACACACAAGCAATTTGTGAAAATGAATATGAAGACACCACAGAATTTCATTTCTCATTAGAAACACATGTAGCTATATCTCACTTGGAGATTCTGACTAATTAAGGCTACAGTGGTGAGCTATTATCATAGTTACCTAAAGAAACCATAGTATCTATATTTTAAAGCAAAAGCTGCACTCTTAAATTCAGTACTTTTTCTGATTATCTGTAGTCCATTTATATTTCTCCCCTTGGGAAAATTTCTCAAGATACTATAAACAAATGCAGTACTTACATAATTTTGCATACAGTGAAATACGTCACTGTTCCCTTTTATCAGTCTCTTTGCTTTAATGTTTTATCCTGATCATTAGTATAACAACAGTTCAAACTTCAGATCAATATAGAGAAATCTAGTTTCATTATTCTCCCATTTTGTCTCTGCTCTTTTTGCCAAGAGATATCTTCTGTTCTATGTAAAGGCAGGAAAAGCACATAGCCACATTGATATGGTTTGGCTGTGTCCCCACCCAAATCTCATCTTGAATTGCAGTTTCCATAATCCCCACGTCTTGGGAGGGACGTGGTGGGAGGTAACCGAATCACGGGAACAGTTACCCTCATGCTGTTCTCATGGGATCTGATGGTTTTATAAGGGTCTTTTCCCCTTTTGCTCAGCACTTCTTGCTGCGGCCATGTGAAGAAGGATGTGTTTGCTTCCCTTTCCACCATGATTGTAAGGTTCCTGAGATCTCCCCAGCCATGCAGAAGTGTGAGTCAATTAAATCTGTTTCCTTTATAAATTACCCAGCATCAGGAATTGTTGTTATTAGCAGCAAGAGAATGGATGAATACACACATATATAAGTAGCCTTACGCACACACGGGCAGATGCACACAGAAAATCCTCCTCCCCATTCCTCTTTCCACACACAAACACAAACATCAGACACCTACAGAAGGAAGCAAAAGCTTGAGACAAGTAAACTTTTGTGACAGATTTTCCAAACTGGACCCAAAATAGACCCTCTGCATAAAAAAGACCAATTTGATGCAAAAAAAAACTTAGCATCTGGTTATTGTCAGGTCAGCAAGTGCATAAAAGAAGACTGTTTTTATACTTTGTTTTTCTTTCACCAAATATGCTAGATTTTTCCCCCATTGTGTGTATTGTGTCTAGAAAACATATATTTGGTCCTCTTTGTCTAGACAGCTTTAGCAGAACTGTATCAAAGCACTTTCATCAGCTTGTACTTCTCACTGACCATCCCCCAACACAAATATAATAAGCAATATTCACTTTTTAAAGTGACAGAGTCTCAAATTCTGAAAAAGTGCAGTTCTGAAATAGTCTTTCATATTGCCATATGCAAATTAAGGCCATAATGACTTTATCTAGCTTTAGCATATATTCTCACATAGAGCTTTGATATCAGAAAAACTGAACCAACACCTCCAGAAAGGAATGAAATCCTCAACAATGCCCAGAATTTGTCCCCAATAGTCTACGCTGCCAGGTTTTCCAGCTTCTTGAGTGTGAAGGCCTCACTGAGAGTTTCCTTCGCACACCAGTCCAGCACAGCTGCTTTTATTTCCCTAATAATAAAAATAGCAGAAACACATCTGTTTTCATGCTTCACCGCTGACAGTTCACCAAAAAATGTGCATCCAATAGTTTCTATCCAAATAGACAGACACGATGGGTCCAAAACACAGAGGGGTTATATGATATTTTGGTTTTAAGTTTGTGCAAGAAATTCAATTTTTACATTTTATGTCATGCCTGAAACAAATCCCTCTCAACTTCGGAAAATCTTCTTACAGAGGTTCCAAAGTGTTTCCTGGAGTGTCACCACAGTGTGTTGAAGTTCACACTTTATATAAAGTATATTTTGAGATAGTTATTTGCCAAAAATGATTTATGCAAACTATTTTAATCTTCAAAGCAGGGAAGGGTAAAGTAGTACAAGTGCATGTATAATGCTCACATGACGTAACAGAGAGCTGTAAGCAAAGAAGTGTTTGCTTCTTTCTTGTTACCCAGATATCTATATTCAATTTTTCAGCTTTAAAAAAATGCTATTTCTCTTTGATAAAAACTTGTATCTGAAAATGTTCAGCTTAGTAGATGAATATTTTTCATGGTCTTGAAATAACCAAAACATTAATTTTGATTTTTAACACTTATTAAACAGAGAGAGAGAAAGAGAGAGAGAGAGAGAGTACAGAGCTATACAGCATGTGAAACTTTGGACTGCTTAAAGAAGACATTTTCAAACATATCTTCTCAGGACTCTCAATAGGAACCGTAGGCGAGTTTCAGGTAAGTAGCTGGGATCAAATGGAAAAGTTTGGGGAGGAGAACAAAGAAATTAGCTTTCATCTTAAGAGTTTGTTTCCACCACATCAAAGAGATCGTGAAAAATAAGTAGCCCCATACTACTTAATAATATTATTATCATTAATATTTTAAACTATAGTTAAAATAAACAGCCCCATACTACTTAATGATAATGCTATTACTGTTAATATTTTAAACTGTTAAAGTAAAAATATTATTGTAAAGACACATCTAACTTTTCTACCTATGATAATAAATCTTCTGAGTAATCTCTTTTTTTCCATTATTGATTTTAGGTTCTCTCATCTAATCGTAGCGGTTAACTGATTGACAAGGTGAAGAAGGATTGTAGTTTTCTGTTTCAGAATGAAAAACTAAAAACATAAGAGAATCTCACAATCATCTACACATGTCCCAAAAGTTCATACTACAGAAGAATCTGTATATACTTAGACTACTGAGAAGAGTCAAGTTGTTTTTCTATATGAACCCAATAATGCATTTTCAAGACACTGGATTAATTTAAAGTAAGGGTCTTACACCTTTACTACTGAAGGGCCAGTTAATACAAAAAGATCTAATGCCCTTATTGCAGAATTATTCAACCAAATTTCCAGCTAATGCTTTTTAAAGAAGAATTTCACAAGAAGTTTTATTTTGAGCACATGCCTTTGGTCTATACTCCTTTTTGTCAAGTCAGACATAGTCTATGATCAATGTAAGTTCTCCAGCCCGCTTGAACATGCACCCATTTGAACACATTGAGACCCACCTTCAGATAGGATGACTATATTCTTTGGACAGGCACTTATTAGGTAATGAACCAATGATAAGTAATAACTGTCCTTTTATAATTGCTTACTTAAAAGAAAAAAGCTCAGTCTCCTAGCCAGGTAAAACGATTGTCAAGTATTCACACAATGTACTGTAACATGAACCGAAAGCCTAAATGATACTGTTTTTGCCCTCCAGATGCTTAAAATCTAAGTGGTACACACACACACACACACACACACACACACACACACACACACACATATCTAAAGTCACTCTATATGGTTAAATTGTAAAGAAGTACTATAAAAAGAAAGAAATAGTGTAAGAACCAACTTCCTAGTTGTAAAGCAGGTGTGTGAGAGACCAGTATTTTAATTATTTTTCTCAACATTAGAAAATGGGCATTTTCCAGGAAAGGGAAAGACTAGAAATACAAGTAGAAAAAAAAAAGCTTAAACAATATTCTCCTTTACGTTTCTGGTGAGTTTTCCTGTTTGCTTCTTCCTCCCCATTTTGTCTTCAAGCACTCCCTGCTGTGCAGAAAGTTGTTTTCGGCAACTTCTCTCTGTAGTCTTGCTCACACTAAGTAAGAGTCCAAAATTGTGTTCTGCTAAACATTATTCTCTGTGATGATTCATCATTTACAGAGAAAAAAGGGTGTGCCGGCAGGGAATCTGGACTAAGAAACAAAGGATTCTAATCCTAATTCCTCCATTAATTAGGAATTCATTTTGGCCAAGTCCACTAAACTACATCATGACTCATCTTAGCTCATTGATAAAATGAGGATAATAACGTTTGCATTGCCTTACAAAAAATGTTGAAAATAGAAATCACTTTGAACATTACATGTGTTCTATATTATTATTGTTAGTAAACCTGCCAAAAATTAATTCTAAATTTACAACTAAAAGTCACAAATGAATTTTTTATTTATTTGGTCATATGGAATCTTTAAGCACAACTAAAAGATCTCTAAGTGGCCCTAGGAAATAAGAAGTGTTAAAACAAACCAGCTCTGCCAAATACTGGGAGTTCTGAGAACTTCACTGTGTCCCCAGCCATGCTGATCATCTTCCAGTTTCCACTCAGAGCTTTTTGTCTTATCAATGAATTTACGGATTTGTATACAGGTTTAGGAACAAAGTCCTAAGTAGTTATTTTATGGTTCTTGCTTTGCTTTGCAACCGTATCCCAGCATATTTCCCCTCTCTCACTGTGCTCCAGTCATAATGGGCTACTGTTGATTTCAATTCCTTGTCCTGGTGTCAGGACTTTTCCCTTTCAACTGTTCACTCCAGCCTCAGATTTTTCAATGACCAGCTCCTTCTCATGCCACAGATCTCTGCTCAAATGCAACCTTCACAAAAATCCTTTTGTGACCAAACTATCTCCAGGTGGAGTAATATCTCTCCCATTATCCCCTACCACATCATCCTCAGAGTACTTACCACTTCTATTATGATCTCATTTTTTATTTGTCTGTTGTAGGCTCAAGTGAAAATAGAATCATCCTTGATTCCTGCCTTTCCCCCCTGTGCTCAGCCTATCAACTAGTCACCTCTGTCTCCAAAATTATTCCATAAACGTTCATTGATTTCCATCTCCAATGTTATTAGGCCATTCCATCACCAACATCGCTAACTAGGCTACTGCAGTTTCCCTCTGACAGGAGCACCTGCGTCCACATGCATCCTCACATATCTGATTTTTTCATTGTATCCACAATCTTCTCCCAAAACTTGTCAGGTTTAGTATGTAGCTACTTCAAATCCTCCAGTAGTTTCCCAATGCTTAGGAAAAGAGTCAAACTTTTCCCATGGCCTACAAGGGCTGCCTACTAACCTCCCCATCTACACCCTCTCCTCACTCTGCCCAACCGTACATCTGTCAGCTGTTTTCCTCAGGACATTCACTTGTCACTTATGCTTAAGCACATTTTCCTCTGGCCTTTACATGGCAGGCTTGGTCTCATCATTCAAGTCTCATCTCAAATGTCACCTGCTCAGCCATTCCTTTCTTGACCATCCTCCATCCCTTTGATTTCCCATCACATTACTGTGTGTTATTTTCTCCATAGCATTTTTACATTACATTAGCATTATATAGCATTTTTATATTACAACTGATGTTGTCTTCTCCACAGCACTTATCATTATTTGGAAGTGTTGTATTCTTTTACTTGGTCACTTATATTTTCCATCTCTCCCACTAAAACTTTGGATCTTTGAGAGTACAGACACACTGTCTTATTCATTGTGATGTATCTAGAATTTAGAGAAGGATCTATTAAAATAGTAGAGGCTTAATAAAAATATTAACTAAGTGAATTAATAGTGGTTCACTGCCTGCTTTCCTCATAAAAATATAATTTCCACAAAGGAAGGATCTCGTCTTGTCTTTGTGTCTTGGTGTAACATATATTGCTATTTCCCCATCATGCAGCCCAATGCTTAATGAGTACTCATTAGTTATTTTAAGAATATTTGCTGAATGAAAGATAAATAAATGACTGAGTCTGAAGAAGATAATAGGTTTAAGTATTTCTAGACTATAAATCAGTATTTATTTGTAATGGATAATGTGGTTGCAGAAGTTAGAAACTCTTTCTAATATTTTTGGGTAGTCTACTGAAAGGTGCAGATAGCCAAGAATTTACCTTGAAAGATATCATTGGGTCAGTAAGCATGGGTTCTTATTCCAGACGAAAATGATCTGAGATCTGACCTTAGCTGGTAAGATCACTGCCTACTGATGACTCACAGCTGAGTCTCTTTCTAGGCATTGTGAACTACCCAAGGGAGCTGACTCACCTGAAGTGATATTGCTCACTTCCAGTGATTGTTAGATACTGAACAATAAAGGCACAAATTCCCTTACCTCATTTCGAATTGTCTGGGAACTTCTGTAGAAACTGCATTACATATTGGGTATCCCTCTTGCTTCCCTCTTTCCTTTGAAAGTATTGCTCTTGTCTATCAGAGCCTATGCCCTGGGATCCACGTCCCCTTTAAGGGTCAAGGCAGTCGTTTCCACATCTGTTGGTAATGTAGCCCGTTGATGGCTTTCAGCTGAGTCCTCCTCAAGACTGTGCTTTCTTCCAAGGCAAACGTGCATCCAATAACTACCTAAGGCAGGCGTGCAAAGGCCCAGTCCTCCTGCCGCAAATTGGAGCCTCTCTGAAAGGCAATCTCACTTTCAGAGCCCTCTGTGGGATTGGCTGAAGCCTCATGACAGCTGCATTTAATTTAGCTACTCTCTGTGCTTAAACTACTTCTCTCACACTTCAAAGTGCTGTTAGAAAGAGCACTCACCGGTAAACCATCCACAGGTAAATTTTCATCTCAGAATCTGTTTTCAAAAAACCATGATGTATGTCATTATTAACAAAGGTTGAATTTTAAAATATAGTATGGCTTTGAGTTATCATGATTATCATTGCTTTTTGTGTGGGAATACCACAAGTTAAAAGTTGATATCATGCAGGAAAAAGGAAGGAAATTGAAGGACCTTACTAAGGAGTTGATCGTCTTTCACTTTATGGGAGAAATAATATAGTGCAATATAGCTGTAGACTGTGGTTAGATAAACAGAAGATACATAAAACAATAGACAATAAAACAGATAGCATAGACACTAAATTTATATCAATGCAGTACCACATCACTGAGTGCTTCACATCAAGGGTGTTCTCAAATGGAAGAGAATCTGAAAATAAGCAAGAATGTCTGTAAGACACACAAAATGTCATGAAATCAAGTATTCAAATCATAAACCATATTTGCAGAGAAACCTACCAGGATTCAAAGCCTTTTCCTTCTTTGAACCTTAATTCTAATAGTCTTTTCTGGTGTGAGGCTAGCACAAATCACAAGCTATAAATCACTTGTATGTGCATAGACATGGTATTGTTAAAATAGTAGGAAATGAATAAGACAGAAATACTGAAGGAAGAGACAGAGCCATAAAATTGTGGGAAAATCAGTAGTTAGTAAGATGGGCTCTAAGAATGGAAAGTCTGTGTTTAGGTCTGACTCTTCTACCTTCTTGTTTATGCAAATTATTTCACCTGGTCTCCTTATTAAAAACCCAAAATTGGGTAACTGTGATAGGCAGAATCATGAACCTCAAAGATGTCCATATCCTAATATGTTTATTGTAAAGGTCTCATTAGATAATGCTTGCAAAATAGTACAGTTTCTAGCACATAGAATGTTCATTATAGCAGCATAGTATAGTTGTGTAAGGGCATTCAGCAGAGGAACAAACCACACTGCTCACCTCAGTGAAGCCCAGAGTCATAGTATTTGGCGTTTATAGTCATGATCTTAGTTATCAAAAAAAAAAAAAAAAAAAAAAAAAGTTGAAGTTTGCACATTGTTCTTTTAAGATGACAAAGAAGTGTGAAACATTTTTTCTCTAAAACTTAATTTCAAAAAAGTGTTAAAACTACATTTTATTTGCCTGTAACATGGTTTTAGAAAGAGCATGTTATTTCTCCAGAAATCAGATAGATTTTGGAAATATAGCTCTATATGGGAAACAAATTATGGCATTCTCCAATGTCTGACACAACGTTTACAGAAGAGAATCTCATCAGTCCTTCTTGAAGGCTGTTTCTTAAATTTTGTACGCTCAATAATGACATGATAAAGGTCTCACTCAGTGGATAACTATTATCATCTAGCACTTATACGATTACATAAAGAAGTGACTTATTATAAACCTATAGATTTACCTGTAGAAATATAAATATGCCCTTAACATAGAAATTTAGGTAAGTAAGAGTGTCTGTGGTGGAAAAATCTATTGAAAATAAAAGAAAACAAAAAATAGACAAAGAAGTAACCAGTGAGATTCTAAGATTATAATAACCAATTTAGCATTTTAGGTTATGAGTAAGAAAGAAAGTAAGTCTTGGAGATCATTTTCACCTGTGATTTCAAAACACTGCTGGAGGATAAGTACTCAGCTTTTATTTATTTTTTACGAGTCTGTAGAGAAATAAGATAAATGAGGACAATGTAGTCGTTTTTTAAATCTAGATGTACTTCATTTAAAAGACTGGTATTCTGAGATTACAGTGTTATACTTTTGAGTATTCAAAATCCTTCTTTAATAAAATGATGAGGATAATAGTGGTAGAAGTTTACATTTTTAAATGCTCTCATTTGGCAAAATTTACAAAAGTTATCAGTTTTATGTCAACTGCTTTTAATTTTACTAATCCATTAATAACCGCAAGTCTAGGAGCTGCTGATTTAGCCTCACCTCCATTTTTTCAGAGAAAGAAATTGAGGTCTAGAGAAGTAAATATCTTCTTTAAGACCTCATCAGTGGCAGCACCCAGCCTAGGACCTTGCCATGGGTCATTTATCAATGGTCATTAATATAACATTTTGGAAGAATATAAGTAGCTTTATTTCCCATCCAGAACGTTGAACTAATTTTTTTCTAAAATAAATTATTAAAGAAGTTTCAATGTTTATTGGCTTACCAAAACTGTATAATGCATATCTGAACTTATTTAAATGTAAGCACAGAATCTATTGCAAAAATATTGCCTTTTCACTTGTGTTACATAAGTGTTGAGTCATCTTTTCAGAAATAACCAATCCATCAGGCCATAATAAATGACAGAAGTGACAACACATCCGCTGGGCAGGACAAACATTCACATCTCAGGAGGACAAACATTCGCATCCCAGGAGGGCAAGTGCTTGGAATTCTCAGCTGGATGTTAAGTGGTTCAGAAATGTTAGCAGAAGGCAGAAATTCCTTCTAGTATCTTTTGGCAGCCTATTGGCAGGGCGAGTAGCCAAGAATTTACTTTGAAAGATGTAATTGAGTCAGCCCCTATGGGTGATTCTTGTTAAGACAGCTAATGATAAAGATAAGCAGTATTTGTTTGGAGGTTGTGTAAATATCCCTGTTCTGAGATAAACAATTTGCATATCTGGAAAGAAGACAAAGTCAGCCTCTCCGGTGTACCTGACACTGGCTTTTCCAGGCCCTCAGAAATAACAGAGTTGTTTTCTTAGCTGCTGGGAAGAATTGTTTTAGGTAGATAGATTCTTAAATAAAACAAAAGGATGTAATTTGAAACCCTAGGCATCCTATACCTGTATTATTTCCCTCTTTTCTAAAAATGAACATTTTTATAATTGTGTACACAATGTCTTTGAACCCTGAGCATCTGCCTAAAACAGTTGTTTGTGATTAAAATTAAACCAAAGCTTTCTACCAGTGAAGAATTCACAGCAGATAAAAAGAAAAAAATCATAGGTGCTATAAGGACTATGCAACTTTTAATTTTCTTCTCACTCAGATTATGTGCAAGAGACCCTTCCTCATTTTATTTCCAGAAAGGGAAGGAGTTTAGTGTCAAAAATTGGAAATTTTCTGAGACACAAAACTTATTTTCAAATATGGTGCTAAGACTTAAACGAGTTCACTAATTTAATTTTTTTTTTTTTAGTTATTTAACAACAAAAATATTAATGTGTGGTTGACTTCTTTGAAGAAGCATTTATGCTAATCTCATTTTGGGAATTTATAGAAGCATTTATTATGCTAATCCCATTTTGGGAATTTATAATTCCTACAATTAATAGAAAGAAATCTCTATGGCTAATTTTAAATTCATACTTTGATGGCTGGTTTTATGTGTCATCTTGGCTAGGCTAGAGTACAGTTATTTAAACACGACTATAGGTGTTGCTGTGAAGGTATTTTGTAGATATGGTTAGCATCTGCAGTCAGCTTGAAACCATGATTGCAAAATTGTAACTGAGATAGTGAAAAAGATCTGAACTAACCCACTCTTATCTTGCTTCTAACCTCCAAACTGTCCTTGTTCATTCCTGGGCATAGGATGAACTAACTTTGTTAGGAACTCAGTTTATAGTTTAAAACAAAACAATAACAGCTCTTTCCCAAAACAAATTTCTTTCTTGCCTGGGTACTAGACTGCTTTTGTAGGACTAATACATTAGCCACAAGATTAGAAATTATGGTATAGGAGTCATGCAGCTGGAGGCTACAAGATTCTGACCCTCTTTAAACTGCTCCTTAGATCAGTGCTTGAGATAGGAGGCAGACCCTATACTGGACAGATCAGCTGACACCACCCGAATCAATACATTGGTTCATCTGATCTTGGGGCTCCCACCCAGAAACTCACTGAGCACAAGAAAACAGTTTTGACTCCCTATGATTTCATCTCAGACTCACTCCCATCCACCAAATTATCCCATCCCAGACTCACTCCCATCCACCAAATTATCCCAGGCTCACTCCCATCCACCAAATTATCTTGACAAACTCACCGAATGCTCAGGGAGACTGATTTGAGTAATAATAAAACTCCAGTATCCTACACAGCTGGCTCTGCGTGAATTACTCTTTTTCTATTGCAATTCCCCTGTCTTGATAAATTTGGCTCTGTCTAGGCAGCAGGCAAGGTGAATGCACTCGGCAGTTACAACCTAAGTAAAGAAGATTATTCTCTATAAAGTAGGTGGGCCTGTCCCATCTGTTGAAAAAGTCTGAAAAATAAACACTAAGCTTTCCCTGAAGAAGAAGAAATTCTACCTAAAGAATGAAGCATCAACTTCTGACCAACAGTTTCCAGCCTGCAGGCCTGCCCTACAGATTTCAAACATGCTATTCTCCCAAAAACCATGAGCCAATTTCCTTAAATAAATCTATCAATCATCTATCTATCTGTGTTTTTTACCCATTCAGTTTCTTTGGAGAATCTTGACTCATATCTTCTAGACAATAAAAATTTTTTTCTATGAATAATTTCAAAATATTTGCAAAATGGTTATCAGTTTTCAAAATAAATCAGCAATTGCTATAAATTAAAACCCTCTTACTTGCTTGTCCCATCAACATATTTTTTATTTCTATTCAATTTCTCATTGATTACCTCATATTCAGATACGTGTGTGTGTGTGTGCATATACATTATATATATATTACATATATGTATAGTATACTTTTAAGTTCTAGGGTACCTATGCACAACATTCAGATATATTTTTAAATGATTAGTTATACTAAGAAGCCAAAGATCAAAAACTGAAGCAATACTTTTACATTTGCTTTCAAAAGAAGAGATTATTCCTGCTTGGGGACTATTCCTACTTAGTAGAGGGGAAAAGGCAAGCATGTATTAAGTTCTTAAAACTATTACTGATCAATAATAAAAATGTTCAAAGAATTTTTCCTTCACCTAATCCTCAGCTAGCCATTTAAAAAATGAAGAAAGGGAAGAGGGAAAATACGTGGAGAGAGAGGGAGAAAACCAGCGAGAGAGAGAGAAACAGACAGATTCAGAGTATGTGTATGTGTGAAAATAACTATAAATAGTTTCCTAAAACAGCAACAGAATACTATCTAATATGGGGATGTGGGGGGAAAAAAATGTGGACATTTGAACCAGCTATTGGAGTTATATCATCATTGAGAATTTGACCTAGGAAAAAAGGTTAATCATGATACATGCTCATCTAGTTTGGATTGCTAAATATAAAAACGAGTAAGTTGTGGTCCCTGCGCCTCAGTGAGTTCATAGAAATACTGACACCAAATCACAGTAGCAAGATCGCTATTTATTTACATTTGTCTTTAACTTCATATATGTCTTCTGCTACTTCTATGCCTGAAGGATTGTGCAAAAAAAAGAAATTTTATGACAACATGTAGCTTAAATATTAGAATAACATCTGATCCTTACATTATTTATTGTGCATAACACAATATTGCAAAACTTAGTAACTGTTAGAAACAAATGCTTGTACCTTGGTGCTGAAAAGAAGAGCTAGCACTAAGACAAATAATTTTCTCAGCAAGGCAATTTTACTTCTATAGAAGGGTGCATGCAATTTGCGAATGGAGCAATAGTGACAGCACACCTGAACAAGGGAGGGGAAGGGGTTCTTATTCATGATGTAGGTAGCCCCTACTGCTGTGTCATTCCCCTATTGGCTAGGGGTGGACCACACAGTCTAAGCTAATTCCAACTGGCTATTTTAAAGAAAGCAGGGGTATGAGCCAGAGTGGCAGGGTGAGCAGTTTGGTGGGAAAAATGGTTACCAAACAGGTAACTAAAGGTGACTTAGGTCAGAGTAGGTGACCAGGGATGACTCAGGTCAAAGCATGTGACCAGGATGAGTCAGGATGGAGCAGGTGACCAGGATGAGTCAGGATGGAGCAGGTGACCAGGGGAATTATGCGAACTGATTAAAACTGGTGGAAAAGGTTGTTTACTGAAACTATGAGGAAGTTAAATTTTAAAACGGAGGACAAAGAACTGAACATACTGACATACTGATTATTTGAAGAGAAATCTAGAACTCACTGTATCCAACATAACTTAAAACAGTATACATTATTATCTTACAGTTTTTCAGGAAAATTAAAGCAGCTAAATTGGGTATTTCTAGCTCAAGACCTTCCTTGCATGAATTGCAATCAAGGTGTCAGCCGGGGCTACAGTTATCTGAAAGCTTGACTGGGGCTAGAAGATCCTCTTCCAAGATGGCTTTCTCATGTAAATGTTGACAAGAAGCCTTAGTTTCTCATTACATGAACCTCTCCCTAGAGTTTCTCCAATGTCCTCCCAACATGGGAGGTGGTTTCCTCCTGAACATGTGATTCAAGAGGCAAGGAAGAAGTTACAGTGTCTTTCATGATTTAGCCTCAGAAGTCTCTGTCATTTTTTTCCTCCCTCCCTCCCTCCCTCCCTCTTTCCTTCCTTCCTTCCTCCCTCCCTTTCTCCCTCTTTCCTTCCTTCCTTCCTCCCTCCCTCCCTCCCTCCCTTCTTTCTTTCTCTCTCTCTCTCTCTTTCTTTCTTTCTTTCCTTCCTTTCTTTCTTTCTTTCCTTTTTTCTTTTTTTTGCCTCTGTTGCCCAGGCTAGAGTGCAGTGGTGCGATCTCGGCTCACTGCAAGCTCCGCCTCCCGGGTTCACGCCATTCTCCTGCCTCAGCCGCCCCAGTAGCTGGGACTACAGGCGCCCGCCACCACGCCCAGCTACTTTTTTCTTGTTATTGTATTTTTAGTAGAGACAGGGTTTCACTGTGTTAGCCAGGATGGTCTGGATCTCCTGACCTCATGATCCACCTGCCTCCGCCTCCCAAAGTGCTGGGATTACAGGCGTGAGCCACCGTGCCCAGCCAAGTCTCTGTCATTTTCACAGTGTCCAATTCGTTATCCAGTTTAGCCCTATCTACTATGGAAAGATAATACTAAGGCCATGAATATCAGACAGGAAGCATGTTTGTGATCTATCTCAGAGGCTGGCTACCACAATCATTAAATAAGAGGCACAAAAAGCACATTAAAAATCAACAAATGCATATTAATAGAGCTCAAAGTGAGTATGTAAGTTTTGAAATAATAAACAGCATAATCAGAATAAGACAATTTATCATGGGATTATTTTGAAGGAGGTGAAAAGTTTTCAGTTGAGTTTAGAAAAAAATGAGGAACTGAAATTTTGATAGAGAATTAAGAGGACTGGACATTTCAGGTAAATATACATGTCTATCTTAGCAGGCTACTGAAGGGTAAAGATTACGTCTGAGAGAGTCTGATCACTTAGCATTTAAATCAGAGTTACCGACTTTTATTTGTAGGTGATTTTAAAGCAACATTACAACAGCGAGTAAAACATATCCAAAGGACTCTTTTACTATAAAAGTAGGGATCTGAAACATTACCATGAAAAATGTACAAATGTTTTTTAGAATAGGTGCTGTATTAGTCTGTTTTCATGCTGCTGAAGACATACCCGAGACTGGGAAGAAAAAGACGTTTAATTGGACTTCTAGTTCTACATGGCTGGGGAGGCCTCAGAACCATGAGAGGTGAAAGGCAGATCAAGAGCAAATGAGGAAGATGCAAAAGTGGAAACCCCTGATAAAATCATCAGATCATGTGAGGCTTATTCATTACCATGAGAATAGGATGGGGGAAACCGCCCCCATGATTCAAATTATCTCCCACCAGTTCCCTCCCACAACACATGGAAATTGTAGGAATACAATTCAAAATGAGATTAGGGTGGGGACACAGAGCCAAATCATATCAGGTGCTTACATATGTAAATAATCATAAGCAACTGTAATAAGTAACTTAAATGTAAGAAAATGTACTTAGTTAAATGCATAGTTTTTTACAGATAAAAAGGTATTTGTTAATATCATAAACTCATACACAGATACAAAATATATTCTTTAAAAGTTTCTCTGTACCTTAGCTTCTCAATATGTCAAATTAACTAAAAATTTGTGAATCAGCTTATTGAGTTAAAAATCAGGTTACTAACAGACTGCCAACACAAACAATTTAAATTGTCAAACTTGCCTGATGCTGATTAAATCATGCTGAGCAACCTCTCAATTATAACTTGGCACTCTTTCTATTTGCTGTTCAGTAAACATAAATATTCTGTCCTGTTGATAGTTGTATTTTTTTCTTTATAAATTAGTCACTGAACATACTTTATAAACCCACTTCTAGTAAGTTTATTGTATGTCATTTCATAAGAATTGATTCATCATCTTAAAGTATAATGACAAAAAAAGTGTAACGATCTCGAAAACTGGAGGACCAATTTCTGGAATATAACGACCACTTTAAAGCTTCCTCCTTTGCCAAAATTCCATCTGAGTGACCACTGACCTCCCAAGACCTAATAGTAACAAGTCCTAATTATTTTCTCTTTATACTTAGACTAAAATGAAGACTATATCTCATAAGGATCAAAGTTGGCAGAAGGAAGAAAACAGAAACTCCTATTTGAGAGGTAAGATAAAAAACCTTTCCTCTTCCACTGAAAAAAACTTGATATTATATTTTCTTTAAGGATCAATGAAGTATTACCCAAATTTTTATATTTTGCATGACATATCAGGAAGAATAAAATGAAGAATTATGAGACATGGATTCGGGTTCTTGCTCTGAGACTATTTATGTGGCATTAGAATATTGCCTTAATTTTTTACATCTCAGATTCTTCTGCTTTAAGAACTGGTGCTTTGGTTAGATTCTCTCTAAAATTTCTTTCGCTAAGAAACTCCTTGATATTTCTTCAGATGACTAACCAAATTCTTCAAGAAAATAAGATAGTCTTAAATTAGTCCGGTAAAATAAAGGAAGACAAAACACAGCAATATTATTTCCATGAGAAAAAAATAAAATTTTAGCTATTATTGCAAATTTAGTTAGTGTGCATTAAAGCATTCCATAATTATTATCAAGCCTCTTAATTTATGCCATCCATACAGAGATTACAGAAAAGGACAGAACCAAATTGAGGCCAGAATCCCAGTAGTTAAAATGTAGGCCAGCAGTCTAAAATGTTGCTAGATTGTCCAAGTACACTACAGGGAAATACGCCAGTTATCTTTAGTTTATAAAGTACACCTTGCCCATCTCTGTTAATGGATTCAAAACTCTAGGGTAGCTCCTGGACAAGTGTACAGACCAAAAGGCTCCTGCAGTGTCTGGGTCACCTTAATCCTTTAAAAAGTCACTATGTGCTTGTTTCTTATCTGAAAAATCTTAGCTATGCTTTCAAGATAGTTTTCTGGTAGATTTTATAAGATAATACCTCCTCTCACCCTCCCCTGCCTATTTCATGAGCCTATGTATGTGATAAACATCAAGCATTTTGAAATCATCTGAGATTTTTATAAATAAACTTGCTGGCCTCAGACCCCAGATAACAATGTGTGTTTTTCATTTGTGAACAATCACTAGATGACTTTTGAAAATTGGGAAATGTACAGAAAAAAACTTCCTCAGTTTTAAAATATACCTCATTTGGGAAAAATAATTGTGTGATTCTTTTGATTTTAGTAATTAAAAATTACATTTTCCTTTCACAAATATTTTCATCCTCTTGAAATAGTGCTTAAACTGTTTTATAGAAAACACATGATGCTTGATTTTTCCTTGAATCAGAAACATTTCCCAAATATATTTTGTTTCCTTAAAAGGCAGCTTGGGGGTAAAAAGAGGAGAAGGATAAAGCTCTTTATAATCATTAGAAGTATTGGCTTCCTGTCAAGTTCCTATCAGCATTTCTATCAAAGAACTGAACTTCTAAACTTTTAATTAATTAATTAATTTAGTGCAATCATTTCCAAATTTATGTTTGGCATATTATGGTAACAGAAGTTGTACCTACAAAAATGTGTAGAGTAAAAACTAAAATGAGAAAAATTTTCCACCAGAAGATAATATAATGACATTGTGCAAAGTTACTATTTCAACAGCAGCCTGTAAAACAACAACAAAAAAACCTCCAGAAAACAAATATACCGTAACTTTTAGAAGAAAAAGCATCGAGCTCGGGTTTGGGTTCCCAGGTTTTCACACTCACTTGCCTGAAAAAGTCTGGATCTTTTGTTCCGTCGGCTCTAAAATGAACAATTAGAATCTAATTTCCCTTCAGGCTTAAAAAACTAGGAATATATAGTTTTTCATCACGTACGTTATGAACAGAATTATTTGCCCCCCCGAAATTTATAT
>NW_016813678.1:702455-710606 GCF_001698545.2 Rhinopithecus bieti
TTGGGAAATGTACAGAAAAAAACTTCCTCAGTTTTAAAATATACCTCATTTGGGAAAAATAATTGTGTGATTCTTTTGATTTTAGTAATTAAAAATTACATTTTCCTTTCACAAATATTTTCATCCTCTTGAAATAGTGCTTAAACTGTTTTATAGAAAACACATGATGCTTGATTTTTCCTTGAATCAGAAACATTTCCCAAATATATTTTGTTTCCTTAAAAGGCAGCTTGGGGGTAAAAAGAGGAGAAGGATAAAGCTCTTTATAATCATTAGAAGTATTGGCTTCCTGTCAAGTTCCTATCAGCATTTCTATCAAAGAACTGAACTTCTAAACTTTTAATTAATTAATTAATTTAGTGCAATCATTTCCAAATTTATGTTTGGCATATTATGGTAACAGAAGTTGTACCTACAAAATGTGTAGAGTAAAACTAAAATGAGAAAATTTTCCACCAGAAGATAATATAATGACATTGTGCAAAGTTACTATTTCAACAGCAGCCTGTAAAACAACAACAAAAAAACCTCCAGAAAACAAATATACCGTAACTTTTAGAAGAAAAGCATCGAGCTCGGGTTTGGGTTCCCAGGTTTTCACACTCACTTGCCTGAAAAGTCTGGATCTTTTGTTCCGTCGGCTCTAAAATGAACAATTAGAATCTAATTTCCCTTCAGGCTTAAAAAACTAGGAATATATAGTTTTTCATCACGTACGTTATGAACAGAATTATTTGCCCCCCCGAAATTTATATGTTGAAGCTTTAACCCCCAGTACCCCAGAATGTGACTGTATTTGGACACAGGGCCTTTAAAGATGTGATTAAGTAAAATGAGGCCATTAGTGTGGGCTCCAATCCAATCTCACTGGTGTCCTTGGACAAACAAAGAGATGTCAGGGATGTGAACACAGAGAAAAAAAACATGTGAAGACACAGCAAGAAGGCATCTGCAAGCCAAGAGAGGCTTCCAAAGATGCCAAGGCTGCTGACATCGTGATCTTGGACTTAGTCTTAGTTTGGGTGCTATAACAGAATACCAAAGACTGGGTGGCTTACACAACAAATATTTCTTTCTTTTTTTTCTTTTTCTCCTCACTCTCTTGCCAGGCTGGAGTGCAATGGCACCATCTCAGCTCACTGCAACCTCCGCCTCCTGGGTTCCAGCAATTCTCCTGCCTCAGCATTCTGAGTAGCTGGGACTATAGGCACGCGGCACCACACCCAGCTAATTTTTGTATTTTTAGTAGAGACAGGGTTTCACCACGTTGGCCACGATGGTCTCGATCTCTTGACCTCGTGATCCACCTGCCTCAGCCTCCCAAAGTGCTGGGATTAGCACAGTCAGGTTCTTGGTGAGGGCCCCCTCTTCCCAGTTATGCCCTCACATGACCATCCTTGGTGTTTGCACAGGGAGAGACACCTCGTGTCTCCTCTCACCTTATAAATGCACTAATCCCATCATGAGGGCCCTACTCTTCTGACCTAAGATTACCCTAAACACCTCCCGAAGGGGCACCTCCAAATACAGTAGCGGTTACATTTCAACATATGAATTTTTGGGAAACACATTCAGTCCCTAGCAGATTCTAGCCTCCAGAATGGCGAGAAAATAAGTTTCTGCTATTTAGGCCACTCAGTCTTGCTATGGCAGCCCTAGTACAGTAATACGACGTATA
Source organism: Rhinopithecus bieti (assembly GCF_001698545.2). Classification (NCBI taxonomy): domain Eukaryota; kingdom Metazoa; phylum Chordata; class Mammalia; order Primates; family Cercopithecidae; genus Rhinopithecus; species Rhinopithecus bieti. The sequence continues at coordinate 704,134 of NW_016813678.1, forward strand.
GCAGTATTAATCATTAGTTTCCTTTCGTTGTTTTCAAACAAAAGAGAAGGCTAACTTTCAAGTTTAGATATACAACTCAAAATTAGAAAAAATCTTCATGTATGAGCTAAAATTTACACTTATGAAACAAAAATATTATACCTCACTATTCACATCTGGTTTTAACCTTTAAACACATGTGGAAACTCCAAGTTGTCACATAGAACTAGGGTTGGTAAATGTTTTTCATAAAGGACCAGACAAGGGGATCCCTTATCTGAAACGTTTTGAAACAGAAGTGTTTTGGATTTTGAATTTTTTTGGATTTTTGGAATATCTGCAATCTATACTGGTTCAGCATTCCTAATCTAAAGATCTGAAATTCAAAATGGTCCAATGAGCATTTCCTTTGAGCATCATGTCAGCACTTAGTTTTGAATTTTGGAGTACTTCAGATTTTGGATTTTCAAATTAGGGATACTCAGCCTGTAATAAATATTCTGGCTTTGTAGGCTGTATGAACACTTGTAAATACTCAATTTTACTGTTGCAGCAATGCATGAACAAATGAGTATGACTATGTTCTAATAAAACTGTATTTTAGACACTAACATTTGAATTTCATACAATTTCACGTTATGAAATATTTTTTGATTTTTTTTCAAATATCAAAAAATGTAAACATCACTCTTAGCATGCCAGTTATAGCCCATGGACCATAGTTTGCTAACCCACAATGGTATAACAAAGTGAAACAATCCACTTTCTGTTTCTTCCTTGTTACATCACTGTTATTAATGTTCATTTTATTTATTTATTTATTTATTTATTTATTTATTTATTTATTTATTTATTTTTTGAGACAGATCTCGCTCTGTCCCCAGGCCTCGGACTGCAGTGGGCGCGGACTCTCAGCTCACTGCAAGCTCCGCCTCACCGGGTTGTTCCCGCACGCGATCCGCCGTCCGCCATTCTCTGGCCATCAGCCTCCGGAGTAGGCTGGGACTACCAGGCGCCGCTCACCGCGCCCGGCTAGTTTTTTTGTATTTTTTTTAGCAAGACGGGTTTCACCGTATTAAGCCAGGATGGTCTCGATCTCCTGACCTCGTGATCCGCCCCGTCTCGGCCTCCACCAAAGTGCTGGGATTCACAGGCTTGAGCCACCGCGCCCGGCCCATTTTATTTATTTTTAAAATTTTTTTGAGACAGGGTTTTTTTCTGTTGCCCAGGCTGGAGTGCAGTGGCATAATCACAGCTTATTGCAGGCTCAACCTCCAGGGCTCAGGCAATCCTCCCACCTCAGCCTCCTGAGTAGCTGGGACCACAGGAGTGCCCACCACGCCCAGCTAATTTTTTTATTTTTTGAAGAGATGGTGTTCTTCCTTTTTTGCCCAGGCTGGTCTCAAGTGATCCTCCTGCCTCATCATCCCAAAGTACTGGAATTACAGGTATAGGCTACTGCATAAATCTAAAAAGACATAGTACCACAGGGGTTTGAGACAAGAACTAGCCAGAAGCAAGCACAAACCAGTTCTTACTGTAAATAATTTACTCTAGAAATTACACCATGTAGCAAAGTCTGCACATTTCAGGGCCACTGAATAGTTGGGAGTTCTCTGAATTAATGTGCACGTAGAATATAGTATTTATTAAAAGATAAGTAATAAAATATGCTAATTGTAAGTTTATATACATTATTAAAACTCATCACTAACCACAACAACTATTTAGAATTTAAACCAGAGTTCCACAAACTACAGCCCATAAAAGCTTGCCTGCTGCCCATGGCTACTATCTATCCCTTTACAGAAAAAATCGCTGACTTTTTTTTTTTTTTTGAGACAAGTCTTGCTCTGTCGCCCAGGCTGGAGTGCAGTGGTGCGATCTCGGCTCACTGCAAGCTCTGCCTACCTGGTTCACACCATTCTCCTGCTCAGCCTCCCAAGTAGCTGGCACTACAGGCGCCCGCCACCACGCCCAGCTAATTTTTTGTATTTTAGTAGAGACGGGGTTTCACCATGTTAGCCAGGATGGTCTCAATCTCCTGACCTCATGATCCACTCGCCTCGGCCTCCCAAAGTTCTGGGATTACAGGCATGGACCACGGTGCCCAGCCAAATTGCTGGCTTTTAACTTAAATTAACAAAATATTTTTTCAGGAGAGGGCATTTTAACACTAATATTGCACAGAATCGCTGGTGTTGGGGAATAATAAAGAACACAACTATAGATAATATGCACACTTATTGCCTGTACCTAGGGTAAACTGTTCCCACTTCTCTGTCCTTGGTATGTCAATGGGGTGTAATAATATTTTGACAGTAGAAACCTAGGGCTCAGACTCTGTAAATATTTGGAGTTGTATAACCCCTCATACAACATATTGATTGGGCCTTAGATTCTACTTGATTGTTCCTACATAACCATTTGAATATATAAATATCAATAGGAGTAGAAAAGCCTTCTACGATAAAAGGATTTAGAAGGCATCATGCCTTCTCTTTGAGGTTCAAAATGACTAAAACAAATGTACTCTATTTCTGCTTTATCTACCATTGATCAGGCGGTGCATTAAAGGCAAAAACATTTGCATTCTATACATATTTATCGTGATGCTAGGGAAGCTCCAACCAAGGAGAGATATAAGTAAAGGGTAATGTCGGTTCTGGCCAATTTAGGAGTGGGTATTAATTCCGCACCCAACTCAGCCATCCTGGAATCATGGATGGCCTTGGGGGGAAATGGCTGTGTGAGTGAATCTAAAGGCCCACACCACTAGATTTGTAAATCTTGGGGCCCAAGTGTGTGTGTGTGTGTGTGTGTGTGTGGGTGGGTGTTTGCTAACATGCATGCATGCATGCCATGGCCTGGCACATTCTGCATCTGGAAGTTCATGTAAATCTTTACTGGCAACCAGCAGCAAAGATGAATAACGTAAGCTCAACACCATCAGTAAAGGGAATCTTTCTTACTAATATGTTACCTTAATGGCTATGTGTGTTTTGTTAATGATACTGTCAATAGAACACATATATCATTCATCTTGTATTTTTTACTTTCGATTATATTTTTGTCTAATAATTGGCTTGCTTTCAAAATTTGCTGCAATAGGCAATAGGCCTAAAGACTCAACCTTTTTAGTTTTTTTGCTTTGTTCACCTTGTAGGTTTCTTTCTGACCTTGCTTTAGCCTGACTGAAATGTTATAATCATTGAGCTATGTGAACATCTTTTGGTAAAAATAGTTGTTTTTTAAATTTTAGATTCAAGATATTAGTTTCATAGATCTTCTTGGATGGGATTTTTCAGTGATCACTGAACACTGCCAGGTGATAAGAGAATGACTGGTTAAAATAAAACAAGTTGTGGGACTTCTGCGTTTTCAAAAATACAGGGATGGTTTCCAATAAAAGCAGAGTTCAAGTAGAAAATCTCAATTTTAAAAAACTGAGAATTTTTTTAATCTACTATAGTAATAATAGCTAACATCCATGCAATGTGTTAATAGGGTTTGTTTGTAAATGTCACAACCACCCAGCGAGGCATGTGAATATTAGTATCCCCATTTTACAACTGAGGACACTAATGTTTAGAAAGGTTAAGTGACTTGCCTAAAGTGACAATAACATGTGGCCACACATCTCTAATAGAGGATTCCTTTAAATGTCAGTTTCCTCTAGGATAAGTAAACTACTTTTCTAGCACCATGAGTCAGGAGTACACCTTGGAAAAACTACACTTCAAAAATGTACACAAAGATAGCAAAGAGAGAACTGCAGAAAGGAAAAAAAGGGTATTGGAGAGACTCCAGGAATCTTCTGGAACTGAAAGGAAGTAGAGGCCACTTCGAGAGGGACTGGAACAGAGGAAACAGGGGAGCTGGCTAGAACCAGGGTGACATGTCACTGTACCACTCTCTCTGGAGATTTTCATTTGTGTTTGACTATGTGAATCTAGTTCATCTTCTCCTTGGTCTGCAGCCTGGCTGCTTTTTCAGCTTCTCCTTGTTCACTGCCCACCCATACTTGCCCCTGCAGGGACTTGTATTTAAAGTGCCAATGGAGACTTTGGAGACTGGCCCTGACTTTAAATGCACACAGAAAAAAATTGAGGTAGAAGAGGGAGGAAAGCCAGGAAAAGAAATTGTGAAAGGAAAGGTTAGGCAATTGGAAAAATAATAAGACCAGGTAACAAAATGGAAAGCAAGGAAAAGGTCTTCAACAGTGACAAATACTTTCAGAGAGAGCACTTCTCACTCAAAATCAGAGAAAAGGATTGAATTTTTTTAATAGGGCATAATTGAATCTAGAACTATATGTTGTTTATTAGCTTTTCATGTCTACAACAAAACTTTAAATTCTGCTTGAATTTATTGTTACTGGAAGATTCTTTCACGATCGTTTCTCCTTTCTTTTCTCTCTTTTTTTAATAGTTCTTGCCCAATACAGTTGGAAAATCAGAGTGAGGTGTCTCCTTTATCAAGAATAAATGTTTCCAAGTAAACCTATAAATTAGAATGTAAACTCTATTTAGCACAGAGTTTTATTTTATGCTCTATCATCTTTACTGGTTTTACCTTTCCAATTTTGAGACTAAAAATTACAACCTGAACAGCTCCTTATTTTGTAATAAAATATGCTGCATTCCTGTCCATACAACAAAGTACTAAACGCCACATTAATGTAAGGGAGATCTTCTACCATATAGTATCTTGAAATGTGCTGCTATATATTTTAGTTGTTCTCTGTCTCAGGTAGGGAATCTTCAGTTTGCTCCTGCTGTTGTTTTTGTGTGGCTTTTTTGTTTTGTTTTCACACTAAGGTTTTATTTAAAAAACAAATACAAAACTTTGTTCATGATACATATCTTTTTAACCTTTTAAAAATGCTCTTATACCTTTTTTAATCTTTAAAAAATAAGCTTAAGATTATCAGCATTCCATAAGCACAAAAAAAAGACGTGAGTGGTGCAATGAAAATAGGTCTCAGGTTATTTTATAAGAACCTGGATTTAAAAAAAAAAAAAAAAAAAAAAGCTGAACTCAAGCCTTCAATAGCTCTGATTTAATTTCCTGTGGAGTAAATCCATTCTCAGGCACCCGTGGATAAGTTTGTTATTTAGCACTTCAGTGAGTCTCTTTTTGAACTTTACAAAGAAACAAACTTCGGGTCACAGAGTCCCAGGGCTTTGTGGACCATCCCCTGACACACTGCTCTGACCCTTTAATACATGGTCATTGCATTTCACCCTTGATCACTTGCTAGGAATTAACCATGCGCAGAGAGCTTTTGTTAATTTTGGTCATGCCGTACATTCCTGGTAAAAACTAAAGAAGGATTACTGGAGAGGGACGATGAAAAAGAAAATGAATTAGCAATTTTGTTTTGAATTCTATGTTTCTATGTGAGGTATGTGTTTTGTCTCTCAAATATCACAATCAATCTTTTTTTTTTTCAGAATTTCTGCCTTTCTAGCCATTATTAAAGGTTAATGTTTTGTTTTGTTTTCTTTTAAAAATAGTGATATATATTCATGCTAGTAAAAAAAAAAAAATTCTCAAAGTAACTACAGCTGTAGTAAGGTCACCAGAAGAAATGTCCTGGGTCCATTGGCCCAATCTCTTACTCCTAGATGATGCATGTGAAGAAACCAGAGAGGTAAGACTCTTCCAGAGCCACGTAGTTAGTTAATACCCACACCGAGACTTGAACTGAAATCCTTGGACTCACAGTGAACTGTTTATGACAACTTGCAACCTCTGGATAGAGTGAATGGTGCATCCTTTTCAGTCTGGGAATTACCAATGCTTTTTATAATGCACCTCAAACTTTTGCAGTTAGGGATACCATTGATGAAAATGTGGAGATGATTTTACAGTCAGTGCTGCCTGTCAGGAATATTCTGAACTGCTGACGGCTGGTTAATAGCCAAATTCTGGAATGTGCCTTGGGTTGTCATGACGGGTCTGCTGAGTGACCTCCAAGAGCTGCACAACAGAAGATTATCATGTTGACTAAATGTGCTTTCCTAAGTCCAGAAGCTTTTGATTTTCTTTCTTGCAAAGCAGATTCTCACTTCAAAATAGTCCTTTATTTAGAAAAAAGTTACCATAGAATAGTAATAGAGAATGAGTCACTATGAGATTTTACTTTGTAGAGCACTTTCCGGAATATGTTTTTACATATTATGACAGTGCCTAAAATATTTATTCTAAATGTTTTCGTTCTGACTACTAAAAAAAGCACATAATAGGTATACTTTCTAATGGTAGGCTAGGTTAACATTCCAGTAAATATTCTGGTAAATTTAGTAAACCTTGAAATTTGCAAAATGTCAATCATTTTTCTAAATTGTGCAAAGTATGCAGGAAACTTCCTAATCTCAAATTTTACTTTTTCTGCTCAATTATGCTCAGAAAAGAAATTGTCTATAAATTTAGATGTAATACAATTTCATTTCACTTTAGTTCTTTTTTTTTTTTTTTTTTTTTTTTTT
>NW_016813678.1:710995-722107 GCF_001698545.2 Rhinopithecus bieti
GCCAGGATGGTCTCGATCTCCAGACCTCGTGATCCGCCCGTCTCGGCCTCCCAAAGTGCTGGGATTACAGGCTTGAGCCACCGCGCCCGGCCCACTTTAGTTCTTAATATTAAGCTTGGTGATATCTAAGGGGAAATATCAAATAATTTTAAACATCTGAATGCATTTAAATGTCACGAGCATGTTATGAGAATAACTACCACGCAAAAGATAAAATTATTTCAATTCTTTAACAAAATGGTGGCATGTAATTCCAAAGGTATTATTACCAACATATATTTATAAAGTTTTATCAATATTACAATCTATTACATTTCACTGAAGGAAAACTTTGGTGAAAATTTAATTTCATATCAATACATTTATAGCCCAATTTACAATGAGTTATTTGATTATATTAAATAAACCAGTCAAAAATATTTCAGGGTGAGTAAGCTGAAGTACTATGACTTTTAAAATATTCAGTAATGGTATTTTTCTTCTCAACTCTGAGTTCTCTGTAATCCAGGATATAGTAAGTAAAATTTTTCTTAGTAGTCTTTAGACCATGTTAAATTGCCAATGTGTAGAAAATACCTGTTTCTGAAAATCTGTGCTTTTGATGTTTTTTATTTGAGAGAAAAATATTTCTTCACAGGAAGTTAGGGTTACATCACGAGCGGGAGACTTGTCAGAGACCTTTTACCCACTGAACTTTCCCTTTGTTTTGACTCTTATTACTACTAAAAATGCAGTGTGCTGGTGACAGGATTTACAGATTCAAGCAAAAGGGAAGAGCGTGTTTTTCCTTAGTAAGTTGTGGTACTACGAGTGGCTGATTCTTGGCCAAGTCACCTACGCAAGCCCATATCTTGAAAGGGGCTGTGTCCAGTAGTAGGGCAGGGGTTAATGGAGCCAGAAAACACACTTGACTCCCAGCCTTAGTAGGCACCTCCTGATATCCTGAGTCAGTGGATGGAGTTTAAAAGACCAACATGAGCAAAGTAAAAAGGATAGGCCCTAGACAAATGACCAAAGAGTAACAATTGCACTCTTAGTGTTGCAGTCATCTCCCATGTACTTACTTTTCTCTTCTACAGCTTTCTCTTTGCGGTAACTCTCTTATTGAGACAGCCAGGTAGTACCGGGTCCCCAGAAAAACTCCCAGCGTCAGTGGGCATGCGCACCACTGTGGAGCAGGGAGGATCCTGGCCCCTCCTCTTCCTGTGTGGAACCTGGGATTCAAACTGTGGGTGAGAAGCGCTCTAGCAGGGACTCAGGCAAGGCAAGAATCCTGTATCCCCCTTTTTTCCCTTTTCACCCAATAAAACTCTGTCTTACTTACCATTCAAATTGTCTGTGAGCCTGAACTTTCGTGACCATGGGACAAAGAATCCTGGCTTTAGCTGAACTAAGGAAAAGTACTACAACATTATTATCTTCCTTTCTTAGTAGGTAACTGATTAAGGTATTCACTGATATCAATGTATAGTATTCAATTAATATCCCATGTTATCTATTCCGTGATGCAAAATTCACTTAAATTTCACTTTCTGGATTCCCTCCATCAAACACACATGCACACACACACATACCCAAGTAAAAGGAGAGTATTTAGGACTGGAAGACTGCTCTCTGCTCTGCAAATTACACTATGTATGGAGTGACACTTGTTCTTGGTGTATGGCCTATATAGGAAGCCTTTCCCCTCTATTGCCATACAACTCATGCCTGATTCATCTGGTTCTTTCCTTCTCTTTAATGAAATAATAGTAAAAGTTGTGTGTTCATATAGTAATACAAAATCATTTTCTTGAGATTAAAGTTTTCACTGATAGATTTTACATTATAAATGTGTTTTATGTTTTAAAATGAAGGTCAGCCTAGAGTTTAATTTTGTAGGCATTAACAGGTTTTGAAAGCTAGAAAATAACAAAAATATGATTTTTTTTGTTGTTTTTTTAAACAAGGTCTCACTTTGTCCACTCTGTTGCCCAAGCTGGAGTGCAGTGGTATGATCACAGCTCACTGCAGCCTCAACCTCCATGTCTCAAGTGATCCTCCCACCTCAGCCTCCCAAGTAGCTGTGACTACAGGTGCCTGCCATCATGTCTGGCTATCTTTTGTTTTAATTTTCCTTTAATATAAATGGGACATGAATTTTCATAACAGTTTTTCAATCAACTACAATGCATCCCTAGAAGAGCAATAAAATGTTTTAAAAGCAATTATCTTTTAAAATATAAATACATCTGTAAACTAAGTCTGGTGTAACACTTATCAAATGTTTTGGTTTCAGGACTCTTTTACATTCGAAAATTATTGAGAATGCCCAAGAGCTTTTGTTTATATGGTTTATTTTTACTGTTATTTACTATATTGGAAATTAAAACAGATTTTTAAAATACTCATTAATACATTAAAACAATAAAATCACATGAGTGATTTTACAGATATGATTTTCAGTTAACATAAAAGCAATTTTGTCACAAATAACTGTGTTTTCAAAAAATAGTGAAAAGGTTTCATTTACATTTTTTATTGTGAAACATTTTGTAAAGTCTGGCTTCATGTAAGATAATGGACCCTCATATTGGTTTCTGCATTGTTATCTATTGCAATATTGCAATGTTTTAGATGAAGTAAATGAAGAAAATCTAGCTTCACCCAGATATGTAGTTGGAATGGGGAAGAGTAGTCTTTTTGGATGATTGTAAATATTCTTCTTTGATACTACACTAAAATTCAACAACCTATAGGTTCTTAAAGATTAGTTGCAATGTGGGATCTGAAAACTTGTCAGTGAACTTTTGACGTTGTTATAATCTATTGGTCTATATTTCACTTTGAATGAATCCTTTGCCTATGCATGGTTTTGTAACATTGTTCACTAGTTTTATGGAAAATATTGAGTCACTGAGTAATGCACATCTACTCACTGAGCCATTTCATGATACGATGTCAAAAAAATTCATTAATATCACCACTGATCTCATAAAAAAATCTTTTAGTATCAGGAAGCTCCTAGTGTTGGTTAGAAGCTTTCCAAAATTCTAACTTTTGTTTAAAAGCTTGAATTTTATCATTGGTAGCAAGTGCTGTCAGATGTTTTCCTTGATGTAAAGGCTCACTTTGTTCACTTTTGAAAAAATTTCTCAAACATCGAAGTCTCAAACACCCAAGTCCCAATCACCATAGTTTCTCTGCTGCCCCTTTTCAAGGAAAAATGATATTTCATTTAAAAAAAAAAAGAAAGAAAGAAAGAAAAAGAAAAAAGGAGCTAGTTCAGCTAGTAAATCAAACAACTGCATAAGTGCTTTTCCTCAAGACAACCATTATTCTCAGTTAAGAAACAGAGGTGCTTTATGCATACTCCGAATTCTTCACATAGGATATTTAAAGGGGTGTACTCAAGGGTTGAGATTTAATAAAATCCATAATTTTTATTGCTTCATCAAGAATATATTTCAGTGAAACTGGCCATTTTCTTCGCTTTGTGTGCATATGGCAATAAAAAATGCAATGACTGCTAGGAGTTTAGAGCCACTGCCTTGTTTTGTACTAAAAAGCCAATTGTTTTTTTGTGTAAATATTGACCAAGTAAAAAAGCAAATAATGTGTTAGTATTATTAGGAGAATAGTTTTGACCTTGAAAGGCTGTTGAGAACTCCCAGGAATTATCCAGTTCACACATTGAGTACGACTAATCTAGTGTGATGACTTTGTAAATCAGGAGACCAAAAAAATGGCATTCCTTGGACCAAACATAGCCTGTGGATCTGTTCTGCTTGGCCTCTTCAACATATTGTTATGTCTTTAGACAGGGAGTGCATTCCCCAGTTTACAACAAGTTCTCACCTCTTTCTTCCTTTTGACTCAGCTCCTAATTCGCTCATTGATGTTAATTGGCCTTGATAGAGATTTGAGTCTGTGACCGTTGCCAATTGAATGAGACAAGCAAAATCTGAAGCATACGTTTTAGAAAGCATTTGTAGACACAATGATTTTTTATTTTAAACTCTAAGAAATTCACTGGAAAACCAGTAAAAGTAGTAAGAGTTATTAAACCCTCCCAGTTATGATATCACCTTTTAAAATCACTGCATAGAGCCACAATATCAATTAGAAAATATAAAATACCTGAATTTAAATCTAATAGGTAATATATAAGACCTATCCATAGATATATATTAAGAAAATTATAAAATAGTAATGGAAAACAGAGTAGTCTAATTGATTAATAATAATTACAGTAATAATAAAACAATATTTTACTAGCACTTACTAAATATCAGGTAATGTACTGCAGCCTTTCCTTATATTATCTAATTTCATCCACAGTTCATAGCAATCCTTTGAGTCAACACTGTTACTATTCCCATTTCATAGATGAGGAAACTAATGTGCAGATAAATTAAATGATTTGCACCAAATCAAACAGTTAGAGACATGTTTCTAAATGGGAAAACTCAGTTTCATAAATAAATTGATACTCTTCAACTCACTCCATAATTCATGGAATTTTAAATAAAATCTTACTTTGATTTTTAAAAATAAAACTTGACAAACTAGTTCTAAAGTTCACATGGAAAGATAAATCTCTAATACTAAAAGCATTTTTTAAAAGAATAAAAGAAGACTTCAAGATTCTATAAAGTTAAAGTAATTAAAACATTGTTTTATTTGGTGCAGACATAAAGAAATAGATGAAGGTAATAGAATAGGGTATGCAAATTCACCTATATATGTTCTTAATGTATGGAAACTGGTGGTATCTCCAATCAGTAAGGGAAAGATAAGGGCAATATAATGGATGGTTTGTGACAATGGTTTGTTCATTTAGAGAACTGTTAAATTAGACTCCCTCCATATCAAATAATATACAAATAAACACTAAAAAAAAAAGTTAAATGTAACACAGTTAAGCTGTAAGATATAAATAAAATATAGGAGAATATTTTTATGACTTGAGATATTGTAAGCCTTTCTAAGCTATATTTTAAAATTCCAGAAAGTAGAAGAAATAAACTAATACACGTGACCTTGTGTTAAAAAATATATTTTTTAAAACTTTTATAAGACATTATTCAAATATAAAAACTCAAATGATGCTTGGGAGAAAATATCTATAACTCATCTAACAAAAAAATTAATATCAGACTATGTAAGGAGCCCCTAAAATATACTAAAAATTGTTAAGTGATTAGATTTTTAACGGACAAAGATGGCACAGTGGCTCACGCCTATGATCCCAGCACTTTGGGAAGCTGAGGCAGGCAGATCACCTAAGGTAGGGAGTTCGAGACCAGCCTGACCAACATGGAGAAACCCCATCTCTACTAAAAATACAAAATTAGCCGGGCGTGGTGGCGCATGCCTGTAACCCTAACTACTAGGGAGGCTGAGGCAGGAGAATTGCTTGAACCTGGGAGGCGGAGGTCATGGTGAGCTGAGATCATACCATTGCACTCCAGCCTGGACAACAAGAGCAAAATTCTGTCTCAAAAGAGAAAAAAAAAAGGAAAAAAAGGACAAAAATATTAACAACACAATTTCAAAAGAAATATAAATGCTAAATAGACATTTGAAATTATATTCACTCTCACTATTAGGAAAATAAAAGGCTTTAATGAGATAGTATTTCCTACCAAAATAACACAAATTCAAAGATTGCTGATGTTAAGCATTGCTTAGAATTCATTGAAAAGAGCATTCTCATACTCTCAAGTACAGTCTAAATTAGTGAAACTTCTTTGGAAAGAAAATTGTAAGTATCTACTTATATTTTAAATGTACATCTCTTTGTTGGAACAATTTCATTTCTGGTGATCTATTTTTAATAGATGCTAGCACATGTGCTCAAAGATATAGGTACAAAGATGATCACTGTTTCATTAGCTGTGCTAGCAAAACCAAGCATGCAAGCGAATAAAAAGAGCTAAGAACTTAAATGGCCATTAATGGGTAAGTGGTTATTTAAACATGCCTGTTACTGATAAAAGTGAGTTACTGAAGTGAAAATAGCTACATGAATGTTGTTAAGTGAAAAAAGAATGTTGTAGCTTCAGTAGGTTTAGTAAAACACTAGTTATCTAAGAAAGAAGAAAGATGTATGCACATCTATTTGCAGGTAAATAATTAGAAAGACTATGAGAAAGATGGTCAAACAGTTGGCAATGCTACTTCTGGGGGAGAGGAGGCCTCAATGATAGCTCCCATTTTGCTTGCTATCATTCTTCAAAATTTGAATTTTTTCAATTCTCAGTAAGAATATACTAAGGCTATATGTGTGTATATATTATTATATATTATATATACAGAAATATATCCATATATGTCATATTTGAAATATATACTTCCATGTATATTTGAAAATGACTGTTTTCGAACTTACATTGAATGTCTATATTCATTCTACAGGCACAGAGTGAGGCAGTGAGGAAATAATAGAGTCCGCACCTTTAAGTGTTTCCTGATCTGCTAGGGAAAATGGGCATATTATCACATGAAGTCATGGCATAGTGTGTGCTAAGGATCATGGTAAAGGTGTAAACAGTGTTTTGCTAACAAGAGGGATAGAAGGTGTGGCTCAGGGAATGACAGAGCTGTCTGAAAGAGTCAGGAAATGTACCACAGAGAACGGGACAGAGATCTGGATCTCAAAGAAATGAGAAGTTGCCTACGGAGCAATGACAAGGAGTGCATTCCTGGAAGAGGAAATGGCATGTGCAAAGAGACACCAAGAAGATGAAGCATTAGGAATATAACTAAATATGGTTATAGCCTCGGTGCCTATTAATAGATCTGCTCAATATTAGGCAAAAACAATGATTATTGAGAATTTGTATAATATCTTTGGTGTCTTCTATGATAACTTATTTTGTGTGTGTGTGTGTTTCTTTCCTGCTACTCCTCTGGAGACTTGTTCCACTGGTGACCTTTATGCATTCTAAACAATCCTAATTTCACAGACCAAGTTGTTCTGTTCTCCCTATGTGTGTTGTCACTAGCCATTGTTTTAAAGTAGCTTGCTTGGTTTTTTGTATTGCATCTTGTGAAAGCTTAGATGCCTAGGGGCTTTCACACAAATGTAGAAGTCAAAATACATCTCTTCTGTGAAGGTAATAAACTATGAATGTTTTCAACAAATAAAGCATTAATATAAGACCTGTTCATTCTCATTCTACTACAAGGACACACCCAAGACTGGGTAATTTATAAAAGAGAGAGGTTTAATTCACTCACAGTTCTGCAGGGCTGGGGAGGCCTCAGGAAACTTGTAATCATGGAGGAAGGGGAAACAAACATGTCCTTCTTCACAAGGTGGCAGGAGAGAGAAGAATGAGAGCCAAGCAAATGGGGAAGCACCTTATAAAACCATCAGATCTCATGAAAACTTGCTATCATAAGAATAGCATTGGAAAAACCACCCTCATGATTCAATTACCTCCCATCGAGTCCCTCCCATGACATGTGGAGATCATGGGAACTACAATTTCAGATGAGATTTGGTTGGAGACACAGCCGAACCATATCCTTCTACCCTAGCCCCTCCCAAATCTCATGTCCTCACATTTCAAAACACAAGCCTTTCCAATAGTCCCCCAATATCTTAACTCATTCTAGCATTAACTAAAAAGTCCAAATCCAAAGTCTCATGTGAGACAAGGCAAGTCCCTTCCAACTACGAGCCTATAAAATCAAAAGCTAGTTACTTCCTAGATACAATGAGGGGATAAATTGGGTAAATAAATACACCCATTCCAAATGGAATAAATTGGCCAAAACAAAGGGGCTATAGGACCTGTGCAAGTCCAAAGTCCAACAGGGCAGGCATTAAATGTTAAAAATCATTTTTTACACAAAGGAGATGTTCCAAAATCATCTCCTTTGACTCCATTTCTCACACCCAGTTCATACTGATGCAAGAGGTTGTCTCCCACAACTTTGGGCAGCTCCACACCTGTAAATTTGCAGGGTACAGCTCCTCTCTCAGCTACTTTCATGGGCTGGCATTGAGGTTCTGTGGCTCTTCCAGGTGTATGGTGCAAGCTGTCAGTGGATCTACCATTCCGTGGTCTGGAGAATGGTGGCCCTCTTCTCACAGCTCCACCAGGCAGTACCCCAGTGGGAACTCTGTGTGGGGGCTAGCACCCCAAATTTTCCTTCAGCACTGCCCTAGAAGAGGTCCCCCATGAGTCCCTGCATCAATCTTCTGCCTGGATATCAGACATTTTTCATATATTCTCTGAAATCTAGGCAGAGGTTCCCAAACTTCAATTCTTGACTTCCATGTACCCACAGGCCCAACACTACGTGTAAGCCACAAAGGCTTGGGGCTTGCACCCTCTGAAGTAATTGCCTGAGCTGTACATCTGGCCCCTTTTAGACATGGCTGGAGCTGAAGCAGTTGAGATACAGGGCACCACGTCCTGAGGCTGCCAAGAACAGGGGAGCCCTGGGCCCAGCCAAAGAACCGTTCTTCCCTCCTTGACCTTCAGACCTGTGATGGGAGGGTCTGCCACGAAGGTCTCTGACATGCCCTGAAGACATTTTCCCCAATGTTTTGTGATTAACCATTGGTTTCTCTTACTTAGGCAAATTTCTGCAGTGGGTTTGAATTTCTCCTGAGAAAATGGGTTTTTCTTCTCTATCACATCATCAGGCTACAAATTTTCCAAACTTTTTGTTCTGCTTCCTCTCAAATGCTTTGCCACTTAGAGATTTCCTCTACCAGATACCGTAAGTCATCTCTCTCAAGTTCAAAGTTCCATAGATCTCTTGTGCAGGGGCAAAATGCTACCAGTCTCTTTGAATAACAAGAGTGACTTTTACTTCAGTTTCTGACAGGTTCCTCATCTCCATATAATACCACTTCTGTCAATATCACTATCAGCATTTTGGTCCAAGCCATTCAACAAGTGTCTAGGAAGCTCCAAACTTTCCCATATCTTCCTGTCTTCTGAGCCCTCCAAGTCTCTAGGAAGTTCCAAGCTTGGCAACATTTTCCTGTCTTCTTCTGAGCCCTCCAAACTTTTCCAACCTCTGCTTGTTACCCAGTTCCAAAGTCAACTTCTACATTTTCAGGTAGAAGCTTTATAGCAGCACCCCACTCTCGGTACCAATTTACTGTATTCGTCCATTCTCACGCTGCTGTAAGGACATACTTAAGACTTGGTAATTTATAAAGGAAAAAGGTTTAATTGACTCACATTTCTGCAGGACTTGGGAAGCCTCAGGAAACTTACAATCATGGCAAAAGGGGAAGCAAACATGTTCTTCTTCACAAGATAGCAGGAGAGAGAAGAATGAGAGCTAAGTGATGGGAGAAGCCCCTTATAAAACCATTAGATCTTATGAGAACTTACTATCACAAGAATAGCATGGGGGAAACCACCCCCATGACTAAATTACCTCCCACCAGGTCCCTCCCATGATACATGGGGATTTTGGGAACTACAATTTGAGACAGAGCCAAACCATATCAAAACCTTAAAAAGAATCATAGATAGGAGACACCTTGTGCTGAATGAAAGTATGGGTACCTCCTTCCATTTCTATCCATTTGTTCAACAATATGTATCCACTTTTCCTTGGTAACACATTCAATGCTTGGCTTCACTCATTGCACATTTCTAAATCACTGGCATATGCAAAAAATGGATCACACAGATATTCACTTCACAAAAATACAGTCTTGGCTGGGCGCGGTGGCTCAAGCCTGTAATCCCAGCACTTTGGGAGGCCGAGATGGGCGGATCACGAGGTCAGGAGATCGAGACCATCCTGGCTAACACGGTGAAACCCCATCTCTACTAAAAAAAATACAAAAAATTAGCAGGCGCGGTGTAATCCCAGCTACTCAGGAGGCTGAGGCAGGAGAATGGCGTGAACCTGGGAGGCAGAGCTTGCAGTGAGCCGAGATGGCGTCACTGCACTCCAGCCTGGGCGACAGAGCGAGACTCTGCCTCAAAAAAAAAAAAAAAAAAAAAATAACAGTCTTCTGGGCAAAAGAAAAGTAGGCCTCTGAGACTGTATGTGAAATTTGTATGGTAAACTTCTAGAACCCTGTGCCCCCAACACAGCATTGGTGAAACAGACGAGTCAATCACAGGCTGTGGTTGGACAATCTGGCCCCTTGAAGTTAGGGAAACTCCTTGTATTCGTTTGTTAGTACTGCTATAATAAAATATCACAGACTGGATGACTTAAAGAAGGAAAATGTATTTTTCACGGTTCTGGAGGCCTGAAGTCCACGACTAAGGTATTGGCAGAGTTGGTTTCTTCGGAGGCCTCTCTTTTTGGCTTGCAAATGGCAGTCATGATATCTTCATATGATCTTTGCTGTGTGGTTGTGCATGCCCCTGGTGCCTCTCAATGTGTGTCTGAGTTTCCTTTTATTTTATTTATTTATTTACTTACTTAATTTGAGACAAAGTCTCACTTTGTCTCCCAGGCTGGAATGCATTGGCATGATCATAGTTCACTGCTGCCTTGAGTTCCCAGGCTCAAGAGTTTCTCCCACCTCAGCTTCTCAAGTAGCTGTGACTATAAGCACATGCTACCATGCCTGGCTAAGTTTTGAAAAAATTTTGTAACAACAGTGTCTCATTGTCTTCCCCAGGCTGTCAATTTCCTCTTCTCATAAAGATATCAGTAATATTGAATTATGGCCCATTCTAAGTGCCTCATTTGACTATAATTGCCTCTTGAAAGGTCCTATCTACAAATATAGTCACTTTTTAACATTTTAAAGTATTGTTGATCAGTGCTTCCACATATGAATTTGGAAGGAATGCAATTAAGCCCATAACATCTCTGGGTTTTGTGTGTTTGTTTTATCTTTTTTTCTTTATTTTGGAGAGGTGAGTGATTCTCCCCACACGTAAAGAAATCCGGATCAGTGTTAGGTCTAATAACTTTTCTTCATTGAATCAGATGTGGCTACAAGTATTCAAGTGTTATATCAAGAAGGAAGAAAGGGATCCAATGTATACCAGGCTTTTTGGTGGGCTGGTTACATACATTTTTTTTAACTTGGTCTTTACCAAAAAATTTAAGCATATGATATACTGATTAGAACTCCCCACTTGGTTTTTTTTTTTTTTTTTTTTTTTTTTTTTTTTTTTTTTT
>NW_016813678.1:722941-728448 GCF_001698545.2 Rhinopithecus bieti
CACCCCCCACCACCACCTTATTCCTACTCTTATGGCCTTTTATTAGTCTTACAAAGGTGGTTTCAGCTCAGGAAAAAGGAGAGGATTCATTTTAGGGAGGGACTATTATCATCCTTGCTTCCAAGTTAAACTATAAACTAAATTCCTCTCATGGTTAGCTTGGCCTATGCCCAGGAATGAGCAAAGACAGCCGGCCTGTAAGGCTACCCGTGGAAACAGGATAAAATCACCCATGTTAGATTTCTCTCACTGTCATAATCTTTGCAAAGGTGGTCTCATTACCACTACACTAGATTGCACAGGGCATGGACAGCACCTAACACTGAGTGTGCTACATGACAACCACAATTAAATGTTAGACATCACTGCTGTCCTAGTCAGGGTTCTCTACAGAAACAAAAGCAGTAAGATACATAAAGATATCTAGAAGAGACTTATTATGAGGTTTTGGTTCATGTAATTATGAGGGTTGAGAAGTAGCATTATCTGCCCTCTGCATTCTAGAGACCCAGGGAAGCCAGTGGTATAGTTCCAGTTCAAATTTGAGCACCTGCATGCCTGGGTAGCTAATGGTATAGATTTCAGACCATGTCTGAAGGCCTGAGAACTGGTGAGGTGAGCCAATGATGTTAAGTTCCAGTCCTGAAGCACCAAGAACCAGGAGTGCTGGTGTCCAAGACAGGAAATAATGGATGTCTCAGCTCAAGCAGAGAACAAATTCACCCTTCCTCTGCCCATTTGTTCTTCAGGCCCTCAAAGGATTAACTAACACCCACACACATTGGTGAAGGTGATCTTCTTTACTCAGCCTACTGATTCCAGTGATAATCTCTTCTGGAAACACCCTCACAGACACACCCAGAAATAACATTTACCAACTATCTGGGCATCCCTTAGCCCAGCTCAGTTGACACATAAAATTAATCATCACAACCACAACCACCATCATCAATCATTACTATTATTGTCATCACCATCATCACCTTCCTCAATCATCACTGTCATAATTGACCTCCTCTAAGGGATAAACATTATTTTTACCTTATTCATAGGATAACTGAAATCCGAAGAGGAAAAATATTTGTCCTTGGGATTTTGACAGTTTTTCTAACTACCAATCTCTCTTCACCATAGTGTTGCCTCTCACAGAGTTTTTTCTGCAATTTGACAGCTTCATTACTAAGTTTTTATTCATGTGTTCATTCCTCAAAAATGAGAATAAGAGGAATGCAAAATTAGGTGGTGGTTAAAAGCTGAGAACTGTGAACCAGGACTTGTGGCCTCAGTTCTGTCCATGTATATGGGTTTTCACAAAGCATATTGTTATGCGGTATCCATTAGTCACAGAAATTTTATTTGCATGAAAAACCAAGTGGAGGCATTCTCCTTTTCAGTATAAAGTCTTCCATTTTTAGATATTTGTCTTTTTCTAATCTTACAAACTTATTTTTTCAGAAAAGTATCATGCCCTTTATAAATGAGTTTCAAATCCTGAATTGTAATTTATCATTAAAAACTACATATATTCCTGTCCATAGAAAGACTACAATTCTCTATCAGGTTTCTACTTGGATGTTATGTGTACTTTTTCATTGCACTCTCAGTCACTTGTACTTGATCTTGAATACATTGGATTCTGAATATCTACTGTGAGGTTTAACAGTATTCTTTTTTTTTTTTTTTTTTTTTTTTTTTTTTGAGACGGAGTCTTGCTCTGCCGCCCAGGCTGGAGTGCAGTGGCCGGCTCTCAGCTCACTGCAAGCTCCGCCTCCCGGGTTCATGCCATTCTCCTGTCTCAGCCTCCCGAGTAGCTGGGACTACAGGCGCCCGCCTCGTCGCCCAGCTAGTTTTTTGTATTTTTTAGTAGAGACGGGGTTTCACCGTATAAGCCAGGATGGTCTCGATCTCCTGACCTCGTGATCCGCCCGTCTCGGCCTCCCAAAGTGCTGGGATTACAAGCTTGAGCCACCGCGCCCAGCCTAGGTTTAACAGTATTCTATATGGCCATAGTGTATATAGTTGAATATTTCAGTCCTGTTTAGTTTTGTCATAGCCATATACATATATAGTTGAATATTTCAGCCCTATTTAGTTTTGTCATAGCCATACGCATAGTCTGATTTTCAAAAGTCTATAATATTCACATTCTTATGAAAGAATGGATCCTGACTTTTTATTTCTGACCAACAATAAACCACATATTTCATTACACACAACAGCAGCTTATTTTCAGTGTGTATAGCAAGCAATTCACATACTTTCAAATAACTTTTGCTTTTAAAAAAAAGTCAGCACTAATAAATATCTACAGGTAAAGTATGCTTTTAAACTATAATAATTTTAGAAAATATTGTAAGAAAAGTTTTAACAGTAGTATCATTTTCAGTAAAAGTATAAGAAAGAAATAGGTCTACTCTTTTATGCTCGTCTCATGGACACGCGGAGTTTAACCTATTCATGATCACATAAAAGAATAAATGTAAGCTCCATGAGAGTAAGGATTCTGCTTGCCACCCAGCACAGTGCTTAACACACACTAAATAAATGTATGTTGAATGAATAAGACTGACTGAATCAATACAATTGGTCTTGGTATATGAAAGTACCATTCATTTCAGCAAGTAAACATCTCACTTCATTTATAACAAAAAACATTTATAACACAGTTGGAAAATGCTGTTGTCCCTTGAGTTGTTAGTAGTGAGGAACACAGAATTTTGTTTTTGGTAAAATGTGGCGTATGTGTGGGTATTTCAAGGGCTTTTGGTTTTTTATGCAATGTATGCGATGTAAATAAAATTTTTAAAAATCCTTTCTCTTACCTACTGTTTTAGTATACTTTGATTGTTTTATTATAGTCTCCTTCTGAGAAAAACAGAAATACCACAGGACACATGTCAATATCTATAGAATTACATCTGTTTTGATTAAAGACAGTTATGATTCCTTTAAATCAGTTGCTGACCTCAGACTGACTGGGCACAGCAGCTGAGGACTGTGGCTGAGCGCTCACCACCTAGAATGCAGTGAGTCAGCCTTCTGGGTTTTCATTCCGAGCAAAGTTACTGACTCATGGAGTGACCTTAACCAATCCTCTTGTGACTCAGTTTCTCCAAGGAAAATAGCTCTCACATAACGGAGGGGGTTAGTATTATGAGAATCAGCTGATGGGAATAGGGATTTAAAAAACTTAGAAGGAAAGTCATAATTTATGTTTAAATTTTCATTTCTCTTTATTCACAAATGAATAATTGTCATGTCATATATGTATTCATTTATATTTTCTTTCCTACTGGAGTTTACCAACTGGTAGAGGACAAATGGTATGTGAAGAGGCAAATAAAAGAAGTATAGGTTGCTGTGTGAACAAAGAATCAAAGAAGGAGCTATGATAAAGACCAAGGGAAAAAGGCCCGGATTACATCACGCCTGTAATCCCAGCACTTTGGGAGGCTGAGGTGGGTGGATAACCTGAGGACAGGGGTTCGAGATCAGTCTGGGCAACATGGTGAAACCCCATCTGTACTGAAAACACAAAAATTAGCCAGGTGTCGTGGCATGCCCCTGTAATCCTAGATACTCGGGAGGCTGAGGCATGATAATTACTTGAACCCAGGAGGCAGAGGTTGCAGTGAGCCGAAGTTGCGCCACTGCACTCCAGCCTGGGCAAAAGAGTGAGACTCTGTCTCAAAATTAATAAAATAAAGGAAGAGGATCACTTTGAAAGGATGAACAGGGATCGTTCCCCTAAGAAATGACAATTCTGCAAGCCCAAAGAAGGAGAAAGTAGCCTTCTAAATGAACTGAATAAACAAAGTTTCTGAGGTATAAAAAATCATGATGCGTCTCAGGCACTGAGGTAGGGCCAAAAGGGCCAAAGAATAATGACAGATAGACAATCCCTTGGTCGTGCTGGGGCCCTGTAGGCCTAGGCAAGTTACTGGAATTTCATTTTAAATACAATAAGATGTTTTCATAAATGTTGACAATACGATTTCTCATTTACTAACATTTTTATTTCTTTTTTTGAAGGCCTTCAGTTGTCATTCTCATTTCTAGGTAAGGCCCCTCTCCATTTAATTTATTCCTTTTCTTCTCAACCCTTACTCCCACTTACCACTCATTCTTAACCTGTCAGTCATCTTGTCTCATGTACTCAATTTAAACACGTGAGTGTATGTAGCATTGCTTTTTATACTCGTGTGGTTTTGCACAAATTGTACTAAAATCTTATTTTATCTTTTCACTCAACACGGCGCATTCAGCCCATCCATGGGGTCGTTTATACACCTGGTTCAGTGCCTCTAGTCCTGTATGTAAATCCATAAAATGCATCCATTTCATGTATTGACTCCCTTAGCTAGTGAAGGACTCCAAGGAGGACCTCCGTTTCTTAAAAACCCAAAAAATATGCCATGATAACTCCCTCCTGCACATCTGCTTATGGACCTGAGTGAAGAATTATTTAAAAAGTATATTCAGGGGTTGCATTGCTGAATCGTAAAACATATAGACACTTAACTTATCTACCTGCTTAATTTACCTATGTTGCTTTTTAGATTGTTTCTATTAATTGACACTCTCATCAACAAAACTCAAAAAAGTACTCATCTCCCTATATGTGCACCAATATTTTGTTTATGAACCTTTATAATTTTGGTATTTTCATGTCTAAATGGTGGTATCTGATACTTTAATTTTGTTTTCTCATTTACCAGTGAGTTTGAGTTTCTCCATATATTTGTTGGTCATTTAGGCTTTTCCCTTACACCAGTCACTCCAAACCCGGAGCCATAAACCAGTAGTGGTCCATGGCCTGTTAGGAACCAGGCTGCACAGCAGGAGGTGAACCTGCGCATGTGAGGATCTAGGTTGTGTGCTCCTTATGAAAATCTAACTAATGCCTGATGATCTGAGGTGGAATAGTTTTATACCAAAATCATCCCCTCATCCCCGTCCATGGAAAAATATCGTCTTCCACAAAACCGGTTCCTGGTGCCAAAAAGTTTGGAGATCACTGCCTTACACGTGTATTTCCTATTGGCTTTCTTCTCTTCCATTCTTGTTTTGTAGAATAGATAATGATCCCTTATTGGTATTTAATAATTCCAATTACCTTGTCTGTCTATTGATATGTTTGTTGTTTTTGGATAGACAGCCTTAATTTTAGTATAGCAAGTCTACCAATTTTTCACTTTTGAATTTTAGCTACTAGATACTTAGGGAACTTTTTTCTACTCTTAGAATACAAGGAGCATAAAAGAATATTTAAGTCCATCAAACTTATTCAGAGCATAAAAGAATATTTAAATCCATCAAACTTACTCATCTCACAGAAGGAAAAAAAGAAATAAGAAATAAAGAAAACTCAGAAAAACTAATATTTAAATTGTCAAATAAAAAAGAATTTAATTTGCTTAACCATTAACAAATGTGCTAATTCAAGTGAGGCTTATATCTATAAAATGTGGTTATATGCATATATATATAATGCATTCATATATATA
>NW_016813678.1:729114-776637 GCF_001698545.2 Rhinopithecus bieti
CCCCTCCAAAAAAAAAAAAAAAAAAAAAAAAAAAAATCTAACTCTTGGTTTCCTTGCTGTGGTGATTGCTCAAGACTCCTTCAACTGGAGATTCAGTCTTAGATATTCTCTGATCCCTGTGGAAAAGTCTGATTTAATTAAATACTTAGATGTCAACACTGTGGTATATATGCAACTACTGCCATTCCTTCTGGGCCACTGCTCTCCTCATTTTGCAGTGTCATGGGATTCCATGAAGCAATAATTATTTTCTTTATGTGAAAATTACAAGTGAGAAAAGAGAAAAAAATGGCACATAGACAGGGAGAACAAAAGAAGAAGAATATGCAAAGACTATAGAAGAGAACTAGGACATGTTGCTACTGTTACTCTTTACTAGAAGATGTTCCATAAAGTAGCATGTCCTGCTTCTATTTGATGTCCTTGGTGAAGGAAGGTTGGCTAAAGATAACTTGACCTTTCTTACTTTTGTTAGGGTTCCCTATTTGTTAGGGTTCACTATTATTAACAATTTCAGTATTTTTTTAATAGAACACAGATAAATCAAGTGTTAATTTTTTTTGTGGACTTTATCAACCAGTTGCTTTTTTTCCCCTCAACTCTAGATTACTGTATCCTGGATATATCAATTATTGAAGCTAAATATTATACTTCTGAAATGATTAAACTGTAAGCAATCTTAAATATTGGTGTGCTAAATTTTATTCTGCTGATTTATCTTATTTTTCTTAATCATTGTGTTTTGTAATCATGGGGAAAATAGAATATAGACCACCTTTATGTTTTCAGAGAAAATGTTACCTATAGTGGAGTTCATGTCAACGTCCAGCTCATCCCATTTTCTCTAGGGTCTTGATTCATGCAAAGTCAATGCATCAGCAGTGGCTTGAGCTTTAAAGTTGCTGGATTAGTCTCAACATAATCTAAATGACAGTGAGGGATATATTCTTTCCACCTTTTCAAATATTTAAAATGTTACCACACTTGTAGAGATATCTTTGAGTATTTTCCTTAGGCTTCAAGTCTTTCAATACCTCATCTCATCACCTAGGTATCATTTGTTTGTTTTCACTTTGTACACTGTGAAAGAAAATCAGTGCAAAAAATGGAAGATACTGCTGGAGCTTTGTGAAGATTATAGATTCTTCACAGCTACTCTTCTCTTCTTCATATTCCTCCAACATTGTTCGTAAGAAGACATATAGGTACCCGTATCCCTGAGTGAGTTTAGTCCTGTTAAACCACCAATGACCCTAAGTTGTAACCCTATATCTACTGATTGATGGTGAAGAGTAACTTGATAATCACAAAAACAATGTCCACTAGATACATTAGCAATCCCAAGTAATACAATCATATAATCTTTCATTTATATTTAGCTTCCTCCCAGTGTAGAGGATGCAAACTTGAATCAAGAACCACAGAATTTTATACTCAGATCAGACTTTTGGCCTTCTTGGCATCCCACACATCACAGATGATCTGAAGGTAGTTGTTGGTTGAATGACCTACTGAAAATATCCCAAAATAATAATATCAGTAAGAACGGTAATACTTATCTCTGTGACAAGACTTCGGTAAATTTAACTTTCTTCAGTGTCCTCTTCAAACTGTGTCATGGAAACAAATATGTATTCAGCTTAATTCTGGAGTCAGATCTTAACTCTGTTTTTAATCTCTTTAACAGCAGAAAGGAATGCCATATACAACAAAATTCTACTGTAATTATCCATAAATGCATAAACATATTGGTAAAAGATTATTTTTTGTTGAAATTTATTCATGTGAACTTATTTTGAATTCATGAGCATTCTTTTCATTTTTAATGTTTCTAATTTACGGTTTACGCATACAACTCTCCCTCCTTTTCTTTTGGGAACTTGTTTTATAGTATCTGTTCATTTGTCATACCTATTTCATCATAAATTTTCACAAACTGAATCGTTATCAAGAATGTTGATAAAATTCAATCTATGATTCATTTTATTATCTTGAAATGAAATTCAGCTAGGTCTGGTGACCTGAGTCATATAAGGCAGTCACAACTTTTCTTTCTCTAAAGCACAGTAACATAGAGGTTTTTTCATTAGGATCTAGAGTCAGACTGCCTGGGATTACATTGCTAGCTATGTGATCTTGAGACATTTAACTTTTTTATGCCTCAGTGCCCTCTCCAGAAAATTTAAGGATAAAATAAATATAAAACCAATAACATTTTTACCTTGAAATGTCATAGAATTAAAGGTAATAATATATGTAAAACATTCAAAGTAGCCCACATTTGGTGAGTAAGCAAGGCAGGACCTGGCCTGAGACACTCAGACAGAAAATTCCTACCCCAGAGATCCTCACCAGGTTACTAAGACCTTGGTGGGCCTGCAACACTATTCGTCTTCTTTACCCAGTTCTGCTTCTTCCTCCTTCCTTTTTCAAGTGTTGATCCTTAACAAACAGTTTGAAACCCAAACACCATCGCAGCATCTGAAGATATCAAACATTCCCATAGAATAACAGTGTGAAACATCAGCTCATGAGAAAGTACCCAGAGGTTTCCTATAGATTTTTCCCTTTATATTCTTCATTGATGAAGTTCATGCTTGAAGTTGAGAGTTTGATGTTTATAATCTCCCAACATAATTTTAAGTCAAATTAACATTTTTAGTGTAAGTTTATTGAATTATATTATTTTCTGTTTTAAACTTTTACTCACATGCATCTTCAGTTATTTAAGAAACAATATCAGATTTCCCATTTATAAACTAATATATGTAGGTAAATAACTCGGAATTTTTTTACGTGTACAGAAAAAAATTAAAATAACCAATATCATCATCACAACATCAGAATCAAGCTATAGGTCTTATTTATAAGTCATTGTTCTCATTTTACATAATGGGAACACAGTCTTGTGGTATGCATTCATGTAAAATAATCTATATGTATTTATGATTAATAATAATTGCAAACATATACCATCTTTATGTGCCAGGTACTATTCTAAGATCTTTTTTTTAAACACTATTTTTTTTTTTTTTTAATTTTTTGAGATGGGATCTTGCACTGTTACCAGGCTGGTCTCAAACTCTTGAGTTCAAGCAATCCTCCCATCTCAGCCTTCCAAAGTGCTGAGATTACAGGTGTGAGCCATCGTGCCTGGTCTTAAGTTATTTTTGTATCTGTCCCATTTTGTATACTTAATCAGCTTATGAGATAATAACTATTATTACCCCATTTTAGAGATGAGCAAAATGATGTCCTGAAAACTTAAGCAATTTGCCCACAGTCACATAGTATGCGAGTGGCAAAGCTGGGATTCAAACCCAGACATGTGGCTTAAAGCTCATCTTAAGCCTAAAATCTACTGCCTTTTTATGTCTTAAAACATCTAATACTTAACATTCTCAGTGAGAATCTTCTAAAATCTAGGACCTCATAAGCATCTTTTCCCTTGCATTACCTGTCATATCTAAAACTCTGTTTGGGGGCACCATGGGTTACAAAGAGGCGTAAGACACAGGATCTGTCTTAAAAGTAACCTAATGGTCAAGAAAGATGAGGACAGCTGACCTGAATATATGAGAGTAAAATGAGTGGTATCAGGGCATAGAACAAACTGCAGTTTGAGCAAAAATAACAAACAAACAAACAAAACCCCCAAATAGAATTTCATAGAGGGGGATGAAACTTGGGGAACTGTTGGGAGAGAAAATGAGTTTTCAAGAATGGATGATGGAGAAACCTATTAACATACTATAGATTTGCTTCATTTTATTGATCTAAATTGTTCCTGAATAGCTGCATGAAATTTGAATTTGATAAACTAAGTCACACTTAAAGTACTGGGATACTAACTAAATGAAATCATTTAACTTTAAACAAAGCGGCCGGGCGCGGTGGCTCAAAGGCCGAGCGCGGTGGCTCAAGCCTGTAATCCCAGCACTTTGGGAGGCCGAGATGGGCGGATCACGAGGTCAGGAGATCGAGACCATCCTGGCTAACACGGTGAAACCCCGTCTCTAAAAAACTAAAAAAAAAAAAACAAAAAAAAAAAAAAAAAAGCTAAGAATTCCTTTGTCTAGTATAAAATCACACTTTTTTTTTAAATCTACTTAGTAGTTCTATCTTTCCTTATGTTGGAATTTTAAACCAATGGAACCTGTCTTTTCCTGCTTTGTATGTAGTATTCTTTGGAATTCATGGTTCTGCTTCTACTTTTTGTTTTGTTTTTCTTGTTTGTTTCTCACAGTTGGTTGTATTTCTCATGTTTCCTTTTCTAAGTCTGTAAATATTACGTAACAACAAAATATACAAAAAAGGAAATAATCCCAAAATGATTTCAAAATCAAATTTACTTTTCTGTAATTTGATTTCTAGGTAATGCCAAAGAAAGAACCAGGAAACACTTTTAATTAACTCTTAATTACTAACAGACAAAAATGTTTTAGCTAAGTTTGGGCATAGAATTCAGGCAGCTGATTATGTCAGAAATGCAACTGCATGCTTCTATAGGTGAATACGCCCTCTTTTTCCAGACTAGCCCACCCAGTGCTTTCTGGATCCACATTTGTACTGTTCATATTTCCATGTACTTATGCGGTATTGCCTGAAAGTATTACAGGAAGAATTATCTGACTAAAAATGCCTAACAATTTTACATCTTTAACTTCTCATACTATAAGAAATATTATTGACATCATATCTTTACAAATATTATTTTACTTTGTAAAACCCTGTCTTTGCCTTTTGCATCAGTTTCAAAGGTAAAAGGTGACTCTGGTCCTGAAGACTAGTGTCATGAGAGTATAGTCCTCACTATCTAGGAAACACCGACCAACTTTGAATCTGCATCACTCTAAATTGCCTGTGGATAGGCCTAGGACCATCTGATGTCCATGGATGATCTAGATTTGCTGAAAGAGGCTGGGCTTGATATTGTCTGTAGGTTGTTCATACGCCACCTGATTAGCCAAATAGGGAGATGGAAAAAATACCATAGAACAGCAGTGTCTACAGAAGCACTGGCAGTGGTACGGGAGGGGACAGCAGTCAGGTTCAATTCATTAACAGACTTAGAAAGTAAAAACCAGGGTAACTGTGGTAGTCACTTGCAGGATATAGACTATGTTCATCTTTCTCTATGATGCGGTAACCAATTACGTGTTCTCTACGGGGCAGACTCAGACTTTGTAGAGCCTTAAAGTTTCGAATATTTGGGAAATCCACATGTTATTTAAGGAAAGCATTTTTTTAAAATTACTAATATAAAATTGTTAGGGTTCTTCTTGAGTGTTATGGAAAACTTACTCGTGCTATCAAAGGAGTATGAATATGCTTGAGGAAATCCTATTATTCTCTTTGGTTTATTCAACAGGATGAATGGCTTCCAGGGAATATAACAACATTTTAAAAGGAAGTTGGGGAAAAGGGGAGGATCTGATGGGAGTCAGACGGAAGTTTTCATGGGAATTCTTTACAGTGGTATGTGGGAATAAGCTCATACAATCCACAAGAACCAGTTACATTTTCAGGAATTTTTGCCTCTGCTGATGTCATGGGGGTAGCTTGAAATCTGCTATGATGGGAATATTTACAAAGTGAAAGTTGGCAAATGCTATGACTCAAGAGTCAGTACACCACTGGGTTTATGAGAACTCAAAATCCATGAAGTTAGTAAGTGGAAATCATGACAGAATTTAGGGAAATCACACTGTACCACGAGTCTGTTGTAACAATAGGAATCTCATTCCAGGGAAGGCTTTTCAAGAAACTTGAAGAAAGACAGACAAAAGCAAAAGCACACAGATTGGACACTTTCCCCAACCCAGGGCCCATCATCAGTTGGGGCAATAGTCCGTATGACTGACCATCCAGCCTTTTTATACAGGGGTACTTTAACCTTCAGTTCTTCACATTTATGACCACATTTTGGGCCTTCTCATCACCTACTTGTTTTCCATCTCTGAGATCCATATTTCAAACATCCACGACTCTAAACACAACTTCAATTACTCAGTCTTTCAACAAATACTTATTTCACATACACTATATACCAAGCAGTGTTAAAGATACTAGGAATCTGATGACACATGATAGTATCATGATAGGAATAATGTGATGAAAAATAAATGTGCTACATATACACCATGGAATATTATGCAGCCATAAAAAAGGATGAATTTGCGTCCTTTGTAGGGACATGGATGCAGCTGGAAACCATCATTCTTAGCAAACTATCACAAGAACAGAAGACCAAACACCACATGTTCTCACTCATAGGTGGGAACTGAACAATGACATCACTTAGACTCGGGAAGGGGAACATCACACATTGGGGCCTATCATGGGCGGGGGGGGATTGCATTGGGAGTTATACCTGATATAAATGAACAATTGATGGGTGCTGACGAGTTGATGGGTGCAGCACACCAACAATGGCCACAAGTATACATATGAACAACCTGCAAGTTATGCACATGTACCCTAGAACTTAAAGTATAACTAAAAAAAAAAAAAAGAAAAGAAAAGAAATGTGCTATAATGGGAAATAGACAATGAACAAATAAACTTACAAAATAATTCCTGGTAATAAGTTCTAGAAGAGAAATATAGAAAGGTTATGTGACAGGTAATAATTGTGTTTGGGAAAGAAGGCTACTTTACCTAGGTTGGTTTGGGCAAAGCCTCTCTGAGAGTTCATATTAACTAAGATATAAGGAGAACCATACCAACAGAAGAGGAAGGCTATCTAGGCAGAGTGGACAACATGTGCAGAGGCCTTTAATTGGAAGAATCTTGACTTGTTTCCACAACAAAAATGGAAAAAGACTAGTGTAAAGTAGAGAAGTAGAGAAAGAATAGAAAGCAATTGTACAAAATGAGGATAGAGAACCAAGAAGAGTCTTGTAAGGTATGGCTTTTGTTTCTTGGAGTTTATTGTAAATATAGTGAAAAGGTTTTGTAGGATGTTAAACAGGAGAACAACAGAATCTGTTTATTTATTTATTTTTGAGACAGAGTCTCACTCTGTCACCCAGGCCAGAGTGCAATAGTGCCATCACGGCTCACTACAGCCTGGACCTCCCAGGCTCAAGCAATCTTTCCACCTCAGCCACCCAAGTAGCTGGGACTACAGGCATGTGCCACCATGCTTGGCTAATATTTTTGTATGTTTTGTACAAATGGAGTTTGTACAAAATTCCTTGGGCCCAAGCAAGCCTCCCAAAGTGTTGGAGTTACAGGCACGAGCCTCCATGCTTGGCTAATATTTTTGTATTTTTTGTACAAATGGAGTTTGTACAAAATTCCTTGGGCTCAAGCAAGCCTCCCAAAGTGTTGGAATTACAGGCATGAGTCTCTGTTCTTGGCCTGTTTTTTATTTTTAAATTATTAATCCATCTGCTATAGATAGTAGCATTAAAGAGAGATACAAGTAGAATCAGGAAACCAATGAGAAGGGCTTTATAAGTGTCCAGGCAGATAGGAAGATGTCTGGAACCATGATGCAGGTGATGAAGATGGGCAGAGATAAGTGGATAGATGAGAAATATTTTAGAAGTATAACTAAGAAGAGTACTTTGTTTGTTTTTGTTTTTGTTTTTGAGACAAGGTCTCACTCTGTCACCCAGGCTGGAGTGCAGTGGCACAATCTCAACTCACCACAGCCTCTGCCTCCCAGGTTTCCTGCCTCAGCCTCCTAGTAGCTAGGATTACAGGTGCGTGCCACCATGCCCAGGTAATTTTTGTATTTTTAGTAGAGAGAGGGTTTTGGCTGGTTTTGAACTCCTAACCTCAAGTGATCTGCTTGCCCAGGCCTCCCAAAGTGTTGAGATTACAGGTGTGAGCCACTGTGCTAGTCCAACAGTTGTTTTTGAATTGCAGATTGAATATAAAACACAGGATTCAAAAATGGCTCTTCAGGCTGGATGTCATGGCTCATGCTTGTAATCCCAGTGCACTAGGAGGCTAAGTCAGAAGGATCACTTGAGGCCAGGAGTTTGACACCAGCCTCGCGACACAGGGAGGACCTTTTCTCTACAAAAAATAAAAATAAAAATATTAGCTGGGCATGATGGTATGCACCTGTAGTCCCTAGCTACTTCAGAGGCTGCAGTAGGAGGATTGCGCGAGCCTAGGAGGTTGAGGCTACAGCGTGCTGTGACCACATCACTGCACTCCAGCCTGGGCAACAGGGCAAAACCCTGCCTCAAACAAACAAAACTAAATAAACAAAAGAATGTATATATAGAAAGCAGGTAGAAAGCAAAGTGTCCATAAGCTTTTATGCCATTCATATGCCATTCGGTCTCTGATTCAGAGACTGAATTGGTCCTAGAGCCAAAGGTAGTTCCCAATACTTCCTGCAAAATCTCACCTCAAGACAACCCATCCAAGAGAGAGTCTAATTTGGCCAGTTGACTGCTACCCATACATCTCCATGGGGAAATTTTACTCTTTGTGCTTACTGGACTCCAGGAGCGGGGACAGCACGTGATGAGTCTCCTGATCTCCCTCTAGAATGCACACTAATAAGCATACATAAACTTCCATATGACAGCGTGGAAGCAGGAAGAGAGCAGAATGCATCTTGCCTAATAAAATAAACTCTGTCTAAAGCTCTGTCTGCTCATGATCAGATAAAACAGTTCCCATTTCATAGGAAAGAGTGAGCAAGTGAGAAGGGAGACTACAAGTATCATTCTTATGGCCATCTCCTAATGGAAACATGGAAGTGATTGTCTCTACACATTGAGATTTTGGATTTCTTTAGTTCCTTAATTGTATATTATTTGACTGTATTATAATAAACATGTACTTTTATGTCTTTTAAAACTTTTTCACATATTCCTTCTGCTTAGAATGTCTGTCATGCCCCTATCACACCTAGTTGCTATAAAAGATGAATATTTATCATTCAAAGCCTAATTGAACTATGGCTACTCTTAAATTATCCCCATCTCTCCTTTGAACAATAAGTACTATACTGACCATATACTTTAATTACCTGTTTTCTTGTTTTCCTTCCACCCAAAAGTGACTGTCAGCTTCCTGGGGGACTGGGTTCCCCAAGATCACAAGCAATGCCAGTACATAGTAGCTGCTAAATATATACACACACACACATATATACATATATATACATATATATACACACACATATACATATGTATGTATACAAATACATACATGATACATGGAGTCTCACTCTGTTGTCCAGGCTGGAATGCAGTGGAGTGATCTCAACTCACTGAAAACTCCACCTCCTGAGTTGAATTGATTCTCCTACTTCAGCCTCCTGAGTAGCTGGGATTAAAGGCGCACACCATCACACCCGGGTAATTTTTGTATTTTTAGTAGAGATGGGGTTTCACCATATTGGCCGGGCTGGTCTCAAACTCCTGACCTCAGCTGATCCACCCGCCTCAGCCTCCCAAAGTGCTGGGATTACAGGCATGAGCCACTGGTCCTGGCAATATATTTTTATTGAATTGAATTCAATATTATTTCTAGCTGGCTGTCACTGGGTTGACAAGCAGAGAGACTGGACACAGGATTCTCATCCTAATCCCACAAAGTTTTGGCCTGGGTTGCAATGATTAATATTGCATATTAATGGCTTTCCTTTAATTTTAACTTGAAGAAAAGTGGCATCCTAAACATTTCTAAGAACTAGTAGATGGCTATTGGCTCAGAACTTGACACCTGATGACACTTTGCCACTGCTTTTTCTTCATAGTCTTTGTCTGTTAAACAAAACTTCTTTCAAGACAGAACTCTCTGCTCTGAAAGTTCAGGGGCAATTGGCATTGTCCTCTTTTAATTAGAGCAGTGGAATACGTTTTTTTCTATACTTAAAAAAAAAAAAATCACCCACAAGGCTGAGAGTTTAAAAACACCTTGTAAATACATCAATAAAATTTTATTTGGCCACTAAAATTAAAAAAAAAAAAAAAAAAGAAAAAACAGAAAGAAACACTTGCTGTAAAGCCCCTGCAGGTTGGTCTCCATTTCTGGTAAGAGAGCATGTTTTTGAGGAGCAGTATGTCCTGTGATTAGGAGCCCAGGCACTGAGCCAAATTGTTCAGTAGGAAGTCTGGCTCCACCAGCTTCTCACAGCTGATGCTAAGCAAGACATTTGATCCCTCTGAGCCTCAGTTTCCTAGTTTATAAGAAAAACCTATCTCATAGCATTATGGTGGAATTAAATGTTAAGTATTTTAAAGAGTAATTGGAAATAGTAAAGTTAGGTAAGGGATCAGTAGAAAGTAATCACTATCTAAGCTCTAGCTATTATTAATATTCTTACCCAGAAAATGTGATTGATATAAAAATGTGGTTTTAAAAAATAGGTTTAAAAATCACCCTTAAATATGTCCATAAGACCCATTTTGAACTGCTTATTTTTTCTCTGATTAAAATGTAAAAGAGATTCAACACAATTTAACAACTGAAAATGTGCTTGTATGCAAATGGTTCTTGTCTCTGCTCTTCTTGGGGAATTTGCTGTGTCGTTAATAATATCTCACTTTGTTTTCAATCATTTGCTGAAAGGTTCCTGCTGTTAGATTCAGGAAATAAGAACTACCTTATAAGTCTTAAGAATCAATGAATAGTCATACCTACATGTTCAAATGAGATAGTTCAGCTGTTTAAAATTTAGTGAGGGAAAAAGTGAAGCTAATATGTCCTTAGGGATTATTTTCAACTACAGTCATAAATAATCACTCTATCTAAATGACTTACCATACACTTACACTGTTCCTAAGTTCTGTCCCTTCCCCTTCTATATCATGACGCCATGGGACCTTGCACAGCACAGAACATATGGAAGAAGATTGAAAAATGGTCTTTGCTTTCTCACTTCCCAGTTATCTCTTGAAATCCCCCCAACTATGTTTGTGTTGTCATTACACAACCAAACTGCTCTTGTCTTGTCAAAGTCCCAGCAACCTCCACCTCACAACACCCAGTCATCAATTCACTGTCTGCACCTTGCTTGATCTGAGTCATCCGCAGTATCAGACACCGCTGTCTCTCCTCCGTGAAGCACCTTTCATCTCTTGACTTTCAGGACACCACATTGATCTGGTTTTCCCCCTTTTTCAATGGCTTCCCCTTCTGAGTCTTCTTTTTTGGTTCCTCCAACTCTGAGAAACTACATGTCGGTGATTTTCCAGGGTATAGTCCTCGGCCTTCTGTCTCTTCTGGCTTTACTCTCTCTCTAAGCAATTTCATCTCTTCTAATGGGTATAAATGTCAGCAATATGCCAGTGATTTCCAAATCTTTTTTTTTAAGCTGTAATAGTTTTAAAACAAGTCCATAAATGTTTTGACACACCTCTTACCAAAGGTGGAGTCTGATTCCCCTCCCTTTGAATAGGGGCCAGCCTTAGTAAATGACTCACTTCTAATAAGTAGAAAGAAGCAAAAGTGACGCTATGGGACTCCTGAGGCTAGATTGGGAAAGGTAATACAGCTTCAACCTGGTTCTGTCTCTCTTGGGATGTGCACCCTTGGACCACAACCATCTATGAGGAAACCAGGGAGCCACATGGACAGGCCATGTGTGGGAGTGCTGGCCCAGCCCCAGCAGATGGCCGATGGCCATCCCCAACCACCAGACAAGTGAGTAAGACAGGCTGCAGATCATTCCAGCTTCCAGCCTTCAAGTTGCTCCTGATGATGCCAAATGAAGCAGAAACACATCCCTATGAAGCCCTACTCAAATTACACGTTTGCAAGAAAAATAAATGTTGCTGTTGTTTTAAACCACTAAGCTTTATTGGAGGGGGGAGTGTTCTGTGGCAGTAGGTAACCAGAGCACTATCTGGAAACTTCCTCTGTACTCCAGAACTTGCTCACTCACATCCCCATTTCAATCTATTATAGGAAATCCAACTTTATATGGCAAAAAAAGAAGTCATAATTTTCCCCCACTAAACTCACTCCTCCCTATCTTCCCTAGCTTGGTCCAAGTCACCACTTAATTGCTCAGGCAAAAACCTGGAAAATCATCCCTGAATGAAGCCTTTTCCTCATGCTGCACATCCAATCTATCAGCAAATACCATCAAAATATACTCCTAAGATGGCCATTTCTAAGTACCTCCCCATCACCTCTTATAATCATCATCACCATCATCTCTTGTAATGTCTGAACTGGTACGATAAC
Source organism: Rhinopithecus bieti (assembly GCF_001698545.2). NCBI lineage: Eukaryota > Metazoa > Chordata > Mammalia > Primates > Cercopithecidae > Rhinopithecus > Rhinopithecus bieti. The sequence continues at coordinate 741,283 of NW_016813678.1, forward strand.
CTTCTAAAGTGCTTACCATGTTCACTCTGCTACAGTCTATTCACTGGTTAAGCATCCCCCGTGCACATGTGAATGGTTTCCCACACTTAGGGTAATGTGCAGGCCTTACTGTGGCCGACAAAGTCCCAGATGAACAGTCCCTTGCCTTCTCCTCCAGTGTTATCTCCTACCACTTGCTCACTTGGTTCATTTGATTCTCTCACATTAGATTTTTGCATTTTCAAGAGCAGATTTTGCTCATTCCTGTCCCTGACTGGCTGGGTTTTGTCTGTCTGGAAGACTCTTTCCCACAAATATTACTCAACCGGGACACTCAGATCTCTGCTCACACATCACCTTCTCAAAGAGGCCTTCCTCTATATGTTAAGTCCTCCATCAGCCCCTATTACTCTCTAGCCCCTTGTGATATTTTTTATCCTTAAAGCACTTTTTAGTACCTGAAATCATATTTATTTGCTTACTTCTTGCTCTCTCCCAGATGAGATGTTAGGTTCCCCGCCACAGGGACTTTCCCTGTCCTTTATGTTTCTATAGTCCACAGTTGCCAGAGGAGCACACCACAGCTGTCAGCAGTCTAGATGTATCTGATAAATGGACTTTATTCAATAAAGGAATTGTTCAATCAATTAATACCTACTGCTTCATTGAATTAGTTTGGGTTAAAAATCTGTGAAGCATTTTCTTGATAGTCAAGCTATTTCCATGGATGAGAAGTTGTCTTCCTTACAATGAGGCCTTCTTGAATAAATTGGCATGACTCTGGACTATTTTGAGATATTATGACTGTAATGTTACATGAAAGCCTTGGATGTAATAACAATAAGAACATTAAAATATGTAATGCAGTACCAATACCATACTTCACTTTAGCCTAGGTGTTGTTTATAAATTCATATGTAAAGTTTTCTTGCCTGATCACACATAGTTTTCTGGTTTATTTTGTATTTTTTGTTTGTTTTGTGATTTACATATTGTCAAGAACTGTGAAGGGTCTGAGATTTTACCCTACTTGCAAGCTACAAATTAGGTTGTCATAGATGTAGATGTGTTGGCAAAAGGCATGAGACTTGAGTGAGAGAAAAGACAGTTATTTGCTCACAGCAGTAGCAGTAGCCAAGATATCAGCATTTTATTTTACTAATTTCTTTACTCCTAATTCCCAGAGAGTGACAAAGCAAAGGTCGTAACACGTGCACATGAAGTGCATTGTATTACAGAAGAAAAACCCCAAGTTTAGGAAACCTCAGTCCTTTATAACGGACTGCAAGCAAATCTGCTCAATCTTGTCTCAGAGAGAGACATTATCCTTATTAAACTGCACGAAAAACAAAACCACCCTTTTCTCCAAATGTAGATATTATCTGTCTCCTAAAGCTGTTTGCTTTAGCAACACCTTTGAAAGGATCATCTAGAAAAAAAGCTGTCAGTTGCCACTGCTTATAAAACATTCAAAATGCAAAAGACTCAAGAAAATTGTGGAATGAAAATGTCCTCTCAAAATTCACGTTGAAGCCTTAACCCCTGGTGTGGAGGTATTTGAAGAATGCAGCCCTTTGGAGGTAATTAGATTTTAATGGGGTTTTGAGGATGGACCCCTCATAATGGGATTAGTGCCCTTATAAAGAGAGAGTGAACTTCTCTCACTCTCTTCCCATCTATGTACAAAGAAGAGGTTGTGTGAGCACCCTACAAGATAGCAGTTGCCTAAAAGCTAAGAGAAAAAGTCTCAGAATGAAACCTACCTTACTATATTAACCTTGGACTTTCCAGACCCCAGAACTGGGAATTAAATCTCTGTTGTTTAAACTACCCAGTCTGCGGTATTTTGTTGTGGCAACCCAAGCTGACTAAAACATCTCTCAACTGACATTCCTCTTGCATTGTCTTTTATTGTTTCTACAGAAGGATTTTTTGGCCAGGCGCAGCAGCTCACACCTGTAATCCCAGAATTTTGGGAAGCCGAGGCAGGAGGATCACTTGAGTCCAAGAGTTTGAGACCAGTTTATGCAACATCGTGAGACCCTGTCTCTACCAAAAAAAAACAAACAACAACAACAACAACAAACGTAGCCAAGCATGTTGACATCCTCTTATGGTCTCAGCTACTTGGAGGCTGAGGTTGAAAGATAACTGGAGCCCAGGAGGTCAAGACTGCAGTGAGCAATGATTCCACCACCACATTCCAGCCTGGACAGCAAAGTGAGACCCTGTCTCAAAATAAAATAAGAATAAAGAAGGATGTTTAAAATATATAACTAACTAATAAAAATATTTTGGCAGAGAACTGTCAGAATAAAAAGTGCCATTACTGCAGAAAATTAAAGCAAGACATTAAATGAAGTGATTTCTCACTTTTAATTGACTGGCTACTTCGTATTTAAACAAATTTATTCTTGTTAAATATCAAGAAATCTGCAAATCATATAAATCTGGTACAGTGACTTATTGATGCATTAGAGACACACTCCTGTTGTCTTTCTGCTCTGCCTACCTTAGTGTTTTGGTAACATATGGTTAAAAGCATGATCCAGTCATAGAGTTTGGTGTTGGACAACAGAACTGAAACAAGAGTTAAAACGTTGATGCCACTATTTGGTGTTAATGCCAATTTCACCAAGTCATCTTGTCTCTTTGAGCCTCTAGATGCTGAGCTGTAAAATGGCAATAATGGTAATATTCATGAGTTATCATGAGAACCACAAAGGTGAATGTGAGTGTTGGGAAAAAATGGATTTGAATATTGAGCAGAATTGATTTCTTCACAGCATATTTATCATCTAAATTGTAAGGGAACATACAATTTAAAAATATTGCAAGGTGATGATTGTTATGTGACCAAGGAGAAACCACACATCTACTGAGTGCATAGCTGTCACTTATATATTCTCACTTTTCAGATCTGTGCACTGAAGTCTCATTAAAGTATTTGCTGCTCCAGAGAAGTGCCTTTGAATGTGAACTTCTAGGACTCTACACACACTGCCTCTCCTATTCACAATGACTTATCCCTTCAATCTACACCTGGTAATCATTCTTCAAAGCCAAGTTAAGTATTGTCTCTGGAATCTCTTTCCCAGGCTTCTTGGGCCAACTGGGCTTTTCTATTGTAGTTATTACTACAAGGTCTCATCTTAACTTGCAGTTGAATCTATTTATCCTACTGAGTAGTGAACACTTTGATGATCAGGGATCCTATTTGATTTACCTTATAATTCTCAATATGTAGAATTATCTGGCACTTGCTGGTGTTTCAATTACACTTGCTGAAAGACAGGGTAGAGTTGGGGGATAGGAAGATAGGGGAAGAAAGAAGGAAGGGGGATTCTTCAAAATTTAAAGCCCTATTTGAGATGTATTTATTAAGCCGTTATGAAGACTCTGAAGCTAGAGGACTGAGTTGATTTCCAGTTCCATTCCCTATTAGTTGTAAATTCTGAACATATTCCTTATCTTTACTATGCCTCATATTCTTCATCTATAAAATAAATATTACCAGCCATTTCATAGTTTTTGTGAGGATTAAGTGAATCAATATATACAAATATCCTAGAATTCTGTGTATACTGCAGTGACCATTCAGCAAGCATTAGCCATTGTTATTAATATTGACACGCTTCCCTCTAATACCACTACCAAATAACATGTGATGACTAATCGTAACTTCAGAGATTAATGATGTGTCAGTTGACATCTTTGAGGTATTTCTTGTTAATGGCCATTTTGATCAGGTGGTCAGCGAGTTCTCAGTAAAGGAAGCTTGTAAAGAATATGGCCATACATTTTGGGAAAGCTGTCCTTTGTTTGTAATTTAATTGTGCCCATCATTGCAGGGGATTCTCCACATTTATTTTATTTTGCTATGTGTTATAATACTTTTCTTGGAAAATATAACCTACTGAGGCTGAGAAAACTAAAACTCCTTATCCTTCACTGAGCTTTCTTGGAAATCGCTGTAATTTTGGAAGTAATGCAAAATTCTTGGTCAGATATTTGGTTTGACCCAATCCTTCTGATAGAAAACAAGTAAGATTTAGTGAAATTTCCAGACTTTACCAAATCCAAAAGAATGGAGTTTATATTGTCCAGTATATCCTCCTTTCTTTTTAGATGCAGAAGGCCTGTACAGAGGCACAAAGTCTAAGGACCACTTTGCCTTTTATGAAGGCCACTTCTGGAATATAGGTTTTTCATTTTCCAGGTGCTCTCAAGCTCACAGTATGAAATGAAAATGGTCAGTTATTGATGCTACATTTTACATTGCCACTTTATTATTAAACGTTTTCTCTTTCTGCTTTGGGTAAAATATTTTGTACACTAAATAAAAAGTTAAATTTTCAATGTTATATAAGATGAAAACATGGTAGGAAATTTAAAAAATAGACATCACACTGAATGATTGATTTTATTATTTTGATTCTTGTCTAGTTTTTTCCAGGCATAGGTAATTGAAAAATACAAATATTTATTAACTAGATTGTTTTAGATCATAGACTAATGCTTTGTAATGCTTAAGTACTGTTGTAAGCAATCATGCTACTTACACCTGCAGCCTTGATTTCATATCAGGAACCTGTAACATTTTATTTAAAATATACCCCAATGTTCATCTTCTAATTGGTCTGGTATTGACCTGTGATGGTAACATAAGTCTGTCATCCCCTGATGGATATCCCAGGCTGTTCCCATTCCACATGGGGACCCTACGGGGAAGGTAAAATGTGCTCCGTGACACTGTGACATTGTCTGCAGAAGGATGTTAATTCTTTACGATCATTCCCACGGAGAAATCTGACCTCTGTTCATCACAAACAGGAACTATTTTTTTTTTTTTTAAACCGGAAGGTAGAGTGAGAGAGGAAACACTGTTGATTTCTGGGAGAAGTGGTATTGGAAATCCAGTTTGTTGGCTCTTGGAACAATTATGGGAAGCCCCACAGAGCATGTCCTTTTTACTAGAATAATAGAAAGCACTTCCACTCTTGTGTGGAAACAGCAGTTCAAAGACAGGACACAGAGTCCCTAAGCTCTGGCAGCTTTTAAATAGTGTGGTGTTTTTTTTTACCCCTCACTGGTAAACTGAAAGAGGACTCTCCATGTAGGCAAATTGCGCAATATGGATTTCATTTATAAACTACCGTGCTAGTTGCCTTCAGAAATTTAAAAAACTGGACCATCTGGTCCCATTTGTGTATTCAATAAGTATGCATTAACCACTTTCTCCAGAATGCATACATAATATTATAACAAGGAAGACAATTTTGCCTGCCTTCAAGGCAAAATGTATAGTCTAGACAAACACATGAATTGAAAAGGACATCATTCTGGAGAGCAAATAGGAAATATGTAATCAAATTACAATGAATGAGCAACTTTTCTTCTGGTATTTATGTAAGAGGAATTCTCACTAAGCTCTTCGGTGTGCATACACCAAGATCTTCAGCTCAGCCCTTCTGAAGTCAGCAATAAGTTGGAGGCAACATAGGTCCCAGTGCGGAAGCACACTGTGGGATGCTTTGCCACAGTTAGAAGCAAAGAACTAGATGTAACAAAATAACACAGATCTACCTTAAAAACACATAGAGCTGAGTAAGCTTAAACGGAAGAAATAAAATAATCTATAACAATACCATACATGTAAATTAAAATACATTCACACAAAGCAATGATGCCCATTTATCAAACAAATTAAAGGATACATGGAAACACGTTAAAATGACAGCCTATGATGTGGAGGGACATGGGAGTACAGTCTGTTGATAAAATGAATTAGATAAATACATAAATAATAATAAATAAATAAAATGAGAGGGGTGTCTTTGTAGACCACTGATGATTAGGTGACATGAACTAAGTGTGAATAACTCAATCATCAACCAAAGTCCTAAAATGGATAAGAAGAGCAAAAGCTAATTATGGTGCAAAGCAGTAAGTGTGCCTAGAATGCAAAGTTATTGCAGTCAGAGTTCATAAAATCAGCCATGGGAGATTCAGCAAAATGTTCTAAAGGAGGTAACATCAGAAAGAGTCTTAGACACTTAATCTAATAGTTGTAGCTATTTCTCCCACTATGTCCTACCTCATCCTTGCCTTTGAATAAATTCAACTTTATTCCTAGTAAGTTAATCCCTACTAATTTAAGAAGCCCTTTCTTTCAATAATATTGATGATGACTCATTTTATTCTTTACAAATTAAATGAGAAGGGTACTATTGCAAATTGGGAACCAAAAGTTCAAAGAGTAGCTATCTTTATCGTTTTATCTGGATTTATTGTATTGAGATAGGGCACATACACCGTTCTTAGAGACCAATCTCCTTGATTGTGGCAGCCTCTGTCTCACTCAGGGGTTCTGAGGAATAAACCCTTGCTGCGTGCTGATCATCCTATTATGATTTTGTGCCCTAGGGCCAGTACATAAGCTCTTGCACTGTTTTGGTTTTGTTTGTTTGCTTGTAGGTTAGGACCTTACATTTCCCTTCCAACAATCAGGTCCCTGGCTTACTCCACCATGGTCTAGTCAAGTGAGACCCACCACTCGATTCCTTTGTATCTCTGGGATTGTGTACTACCTGGTTCTGCCCAGAGTTTTTAGGAAGCAGAATCATGCCCTGTGCCTAGTCAAGCAGCAAAGCTTACTCCCTGATGCCAACAGTTTATCATGAGAAGATTCACCTATTCTGCCTTGCTAGACCCCTCGCTTCCCCCCTTGCCTTTCAACATTGGTCAATGGACAACTTCTTTCTCCTTAGTCTCCTCATGTCTACTCTGTCTGCCAGTCTGGCCTTTTCCCTGTACTGTAAGGCTAGGATGCCCCCAGAATGTATCTGATGCAGGCTTGTGGGAGAGGCTAAGTATAAGTGATTATGCTAGGGTCCCTGAAGCCAGGCTCCTGAGGTTCAAATTCAGATGTTCAACTAATTCATTGTAGAGGAATAAGTGAGTTATTTAACTTGAGTGCCTATGGGATGGGAAGAGGAATATAATATATTGGGGTTCAAGGTTTGTATATGCATTAAAATAATTAAAATGTGCAAAGTCCTTATACCAATATCTGGCATGAAATGAATGCTCTGGAAATGTTATCCATTCTGTTATTACCTACAAGTTTTATCCTCCCTGAGATGCCTATCTCATTGTTAACAGCTTCAGTTCTAGGCCTGGGAACCAACAGGAAAAAAAAAAATTGATGACATCTCTTTTGTTTTAACTAAAAAGAATTGTTCTGAGCAGAATGAAACATAGTATAGTGGGAAGAGCCCAGTATATGATTCCAAATGACCTAGGTCAAAGTCACAGCTGTCCCTTCCTCACTGTGTGATGCTGAGGAAGTTTATCTGTCTTGGCCCATTTCCCTGTTTATGGAATGGAAATAATAATGACCTCTACCTCCCAGGATAGTTGTGTGGATTCAGCAAGGTAAAGGTTGTGAAAGCCCTTTCATAAATGGTATTATTCTAGCATCTGTTACTGTTGTCATTGTTATCTTTCACTTGTTTTACGCCTCTAGAAACTATGTCATATTGCTTCCTGCAGAGTCAATGAAAGATAACCCCAGTTCAATATTCTAGGAACAAACTTGATCTATTATGATGGATAAGTTTCACAATTTGAATTAGCTGGCCCAATTCATTATGAGAAAAAAAATCGGTGTGAAAAGCTAAATACATCACTAATACATTATCTTTTAAATGTAAAAAAACAGGCATCACATACCCCACAAACACAAATTTAATTTTTTCTTCCCATTTCTCACTTTCAATTTTTTCTTCATCAGTTAGCAGAATCAAGAAGACAGAGCAATTCAGAAAAACCAAGACATTCTTGGAATATGTGTTGACTATATCCTTTAATGATTATAATCATCTTGGGAAGCAGGAGACATAGTATTATATCTTTTTGTAGATAAGAACCAGGAGAGTAGGGAATTTTCATCAAGATTTTCTGGCTAATGGCTGGGCGCACTGGCTCACGCCTGAAATCCCAGCACTTTGGGAGGCAGAGGTGGGCAGATCATGAGGCCAGGAGTTCGAGACCAACCTGATCAACATGGTGAAACCCCGTGTCTACTAAAAATATAAAAATTAGCTGGGCGTGGTGGCACGCACCTGTAGTCCCAGCTACTCGGGAGGCTGGGACAGGAGAATTGCTTGAACCCGGGAGCCGGAGGCTGCAGTGAGCCGAGATTGTGCCATTGCACTCCAGCCTGGGTGACAGAGCAAGACTTTGTCTCAAAAAAAAAAAATTATCTGGCTAATTAGTGTTGAATTGAAGGCTAGAATATAGATGGCTAGACTCTTACCCCATACTAAGAAGCAGCTCAAGATTTCTTTCTTCATAAAAGTTGAGAAGAATGTATATGCATTATCCCAGATCTTTGCAATGCAATAAACAAAACGAATGTGTTTGTGTTATTTGCAGGGGAGGGGATAAAATTTTAGAAGAGGGAAAATTTTATGTAAATACCTGACCAACCTGACCAGATACAGTCTTCATCCCCCTGTAATGGAATATATTGCAATGCATTCAAGCATTTTTCCAAGTTCACAAAATACATTCCCCAGTTAAATCTATGCCTGGAATGAATTCCTTTGTCCTCTCATGCCCTGAGTCATTTTTCTCAGATGAACCTCTGAAACTTTATCAATATGGGGTAGCAGAAACGAGAATCATGACAGTTCTTTAATGAGTCATCCACGAATGAACCATAGTATAATGTGAACGGCCTAGAATCTGATTCCAAATGACCTAGGTTAAAGTCATCAGCACTATGTTCATTCATCTGCTTAATGCCCTTTTAGTATGAGTTTCATGTATTTCCTGAGATGCTCCCATGAAAGTCTAATGAGAGAGATGCTTTCAACCAGCAGGACTGTTTAGAACAGTCAGGAAAAGCATCCTGAATAAAATAAGACTATATAAGAATCCCAAGTGTAGATGGCAACTTTCAAGAGGCCATAACAGCTGAAAGGAAAGAGTATAGTTATTATTATGGCCCTTTTTATTTCCCAATACAACCCACTAAAGATGTACTCCCTTTACCTTCCTCCTACCGTTAACTCCTCAAAGTCTAAGTGGATTATTTCCTGGGGGGAAAAACATACTTTAACAGTTGCAGATTGTATTTCTAAACCCATTGTTTTTCATATCAAAATGTTACTAACTCGTCTTTATCAAACCTAAGTATTTTTATGTATGTGGTAAACCTGAATTTCCAAATGCTAAATAATACCTGTAAGTTCTATGCCTGCTCTCATTCTTTTTTATAGAAATGAAATTTAAAAATTGTACATGTAGATAAATATTCTTTTGTCAGAGTCTATGAAGTATTGAGTCATCAAAGGCTCATAACCGCATTACAAATTCAATTATCACACTATATTTCTCTTACTAATTTACTGAATAACGTATTCATCCAACACATTCTTGTTCAAAGTTTTGTCTAACCTTTATATTAGTTTCCCTTTTATACATAGAATTTTTAAACAACCAAACTATTAAAGGTTGATTAGCTCTGTACCTGAATATTCATATGTAAGAGCAATGGCAAATGATAGTTTCTTACATAAAAAAAAACACAAAAACTTATCAAGGACTCTGGAGCCAGGCCATTTGGATTCAAAGTCAGACTCTGACACTTACTAGCTACGTCACTTTGGTTAAGGGTCTGAAACTGTGCCTCAGTTTCCATAATTATAAACTGAGTGTAATAATAATACTATCTTATATTACTATTGTTACACAGAACAAATAAGCCAATATTTGTAAACCATTTTGAATAATTCTTGACACATCCCAAGTCTTACAAGTCCTAAATAACCTACATATAAATTATATACACATGTATGAAGATATATAACTCATTTTTATGTATGTGTGCAAATATATGAATAAAGAAGACATCAAATTTCTCAGAATGCCTCTCTGAAGTTCAAGCATTCATAAACCTATAGATTTATAATTCTTAGTCTCTTTTGAAATTTGATCTTTCAAAACCTAATTACATGATACATTGAAAATTCCTTGTTTGTATTTATTGTTAAACACTGAAATTTCAATTTAATTTTTACAACTCTAATGTAAAAGGAGTATAAATATTATCCTTAAGAAAACTTGTATTAGACAAAACCTATGTCAAAGAAGACAACCTTTAGCTAAGTTTTTAAAAAATTAGTGAAGCAACCATTGTCAATGTGGCTTAATGTACAAAATATTGAAACGAGTTCCTGCATGTTTCATATCTTTTTTATGGCACCTGTTGATCCAATGTGAAGCTAATTTCAAGTTTTCTCTCACCTTCTAAATCTATTCAGTCACTGACACTTATTGACCTTGCATCTGAAAGGTTTGAACCAGTCACCTGTCCTCTAGTTCTTCTGACACTGTCTTAGTTGAGATTCTGCTCATTTCTCACATGAACTATTTCTATAAAATATTCCCTATAATACATGCTCCATATGGTCACGATTCATCTTTTTGATACATTGATCATTGTCATTTAAAACATTTCAATGTCTCTAAAGTTTGAAAGCTGCTGCATAGTGAACAAGGTCACCCAAAAGCCAGCCCTAACTTACCTTTTCCTCATTGTTTTATGCCACTTTCTTCTCCTTCATGTCCCTCTCCAACCCATTAGTAGATGAAACTTTTGACCATTCCTTGAACGAGCTATGCAGCTTTTAATACCTCCACAGCTTTCATTCATGTTATTTCTTCTGTTTTTGATGCCCTCAATTTCTGATGTCTTCTTACTCTCAGTTTAGAAGATACTCTGTTGAACTAAGCCTTTAGAGATACTGTTTCTCTAAAGACTTCTCTTAAATCCCCTCTCAATTCCCATACCACTTTGCACATGGATTTATTATAAAAATTTATACTGTATAATTGTTTATATATATGTGTGTGTACATATATATAAATAATTAATTTAATTTATACTTTATATAGTAATGACGGAACAATTACTTCTACAATATCTTGTTGCACCCCTTATGTATCAATAGTCATCTTTTTATATTACCCTACATAATTTCTTTTCCCCTTTTACCTTGTATTTTTTTATGACGCCAGTAGGCAAGTAATATAGAAAAATATTATAACCCTATGCACCCCACTACCAATTGGAAAAAATGGATAATATACCAGGCCTGGGGTATGGTAGAATTTAGTCCACGCCGGAGATTGTGTGTTGTGTGCTTGTTGTTGTCTCCTGTGTGTTTTGAGAGAAATGAAATTTGATCGGCCCTAGGTTCCACCTGTTAAGTGCGCGGTGGCGTCAAAGCACATGTATATCCCAGCACGTGTTTAGGGAGGCTGGTATGACTGGCTTGGATTCATGACATCAAAGTTGAGATGTCTGGCCGTAAGTACCTCAACTAACTGAGCTATACAGCTGGATCACCCGTGTTTGCACAAAATCACTACACATAAAATACAAAAAACTGAACCGGGCCAGGTAGCGGCAAGCCTTTGGTAATGAAACCATTTATTTGGCCTTTCTCTTGGGGTAAATACGCCCGCGCCTGTAGTTATATACGTCGGAGGAGGCTGAGGCAGAGAATGAGAGTGAACCCGGGGAGGCGGAGCTTTCATGGAGCTCGAGATGAGCGCCAAACATCACCCATCCTGGGTGAACAGAGCGGAGACTGGTGGGCCGTCTCATATAAAATAAATAAAATAAAATAAAATAAAATAAAATAAAATAAAATAAAATAAAGAAAGAAAATGCCACTTTTAGCTCTGAAGCTAACTGGCTGAATCTCTCTAGATGAGTCTACTAGTTTCTCTTTATTCTTTAAAATGATGAGATTATGTAGAGGCCCCTTTCTAACTCTAGAATTTTATAGTTTTATAAAAGTAAAACAAAAATAATTGTAAACATACTGAAAATAAAAATACTCTCTCAGGTTTAAAAGTGCAAATGTCCTTAGATACAGAAAAACAAGTATTAACATGTTTCTAGCCACTTACCTAACCAAGCTAACACTAAGTGGCGATCTCGCCTTCACTATACTTCAAAAAAAAATTTTGAAGCCCTTTCATGAACTTATTAATACATGTGATAAAAGGAAGGGAAAGAAGGACTACTCTGGAAAGAGGAGAGACTGAGAGCATGGAAACCAACTCTAGTATTACTTTAAATTTTCATTCATAGGATGATTGGAGTTGTATTAGGGTACAAATTGCACTGTGAAGGGGACTTCTAGGGATATTAGGCTTTAAAATTTTACAGAAGGCAAACATTAATTAAATGGGATATCAGGAGAACTGATTACTAAAACACCTAGGCTTTGCAACTTTCTTCTTTCTAAAGAGGCTACAGATTTTAAAAAAATGCATAACTTTTTTGTTTGTCTTAAACTAAAGATAGAAAATAATTCGTAAGGAGTTATAAATGTCCCTGATAAGACTCGGTGAAGTTTCCATTAGATTTTCCAAGATAGGATTGTTAAGATAGGATTCATAACAACAACAAAAGATTTTGCCAAACCATGATGACATTTTAGATGCAGAAATTTTTTAAAATCTTATTTTGTAATCAGATCCAAAAAATTATAAATGATAGTTCAATTTGATACAGTATTATTAGCTATTATTGTTATCCTCAACCAAATATAACCTAGTGCAGTGAAATAAAGCTAAGTTTAAGGGTACTTCTTTATATTCTTTTCTTATCTTCAAAGCATTATGCTAATTACACTGAAGAATACAAAAAAACTGGAGACAAGGTCTTTGACTGTCCAAGGAAGACAAGAGTAACACACAGACAACAAATAGACAACATAAGCAAAGCCAAAATAACATACCTTCATAACATACTCCATAAGTGCCAAGGAATACAAAGCTGAGAGCTGATCTCATAGAAGAGAAGTTGGTTTGGAAGGCATCTAGGAGCCACTAGCAAGGTCTTAGGGGAAGGAAACCTCGGGTCATGCAGCTGAGGAATGTGGGCCTTCCAGGCAGAGCAACAACCTTAGCAAAACATATCCAAAAGTAGCATTGGACCAGATGTGTACAGAAGCTGGGAGTAGCTTGATTCAAGTGAAGAGACTCTGAGATGTGACTTGGAAAGAGAGAACTGGCAGAGAGTCACTTGGAAACATTCTTGGATAATATTAACATTTAGCCCTAGCAGGGAAGGAGAGCCAGAATTGATACTAAACTTCTCATTTCTGCACTCCTATAATCAGAAATGTATTATGAGTTCCCTAGGGGATATTACTGCAAATTTCCATTAAGTTTAGTCTTCAAAGTTCTCTAGGAGTCTGAATACTTATTCTTGTATTTCAAACTCTTCATGATATGGTTCCAACTTACTGTTCCAGTCCAATGCCCTAATTCTCTCCCACATAAAATTCCTACACAGCCATACTGAAATTGAATAGGTGAGGACATCTATTTGGTTTTATTTTGGGTAGTGGGAGGTTCAGGGGTTTTGGACGGGGAGGTTTGGCCAAAGGAGAATGATTTTAAGTATTTCTGCCATTGCTACCTATTTTCACTTCTGCCTCAAATAAATATCTTCCTCACTCCTATCATTTTGTATCCTCTGCATTCTTCATAGTCCAGCTGGAATCCTGCAGTTTTCATAAAGCCTTCCCAACATCCCAACTACCCATGGTAGTTTCTCCTCTGCACACTTTTACACTGTGCATGTTGTTTGCAACACCCATTTAGTGCCGAAATGCTGACTTTTATATCATTATCTTTATGTATACAGTTTATGTGTATAGTTGCATGTGTACGCATAAATAGATAATAAACAACTAGAGGAGAGAGATTTCTTTTATATTTTTCATTTCCTATGATGCCTTGTAGATTTTATGTGTTCAATGAAAATTAATATATTGACTTTTTAGAACATATGAAAATGTTCTAGTGTTTAGTGTTTTATTTCACATCTTGTTAAGCTCCTAATATATTTTTATTCCACATAAATAAGTTGAATGAATAAATAACAATTATCGGGAGAACCCGCTCCCGATGGTTACGTGGGTTCTTTTCTATTTCCTAAGTGTCTCGGGTGGTTTGAGAAATAAAGGGAAAGAGCACAAGACAGAGAAATTTAAAGCTGGGTGTCCGGGGGAGACATCACATGTCGGCAGGATCCGTGATGTTCCCCGAGTCATAAAACAGCAGGTTTTATTAGCGATTTTCAAAAGGGGAGTGAGTGCATGAACACGGTATGGGTCACAGAGATCACATACTTCACAAAGTAATAAAATATTAACAAACAAGTGGAGGCAGGGTGAAATCACAGGACCACAGGATGGTACGAAATTAAAATTGCTAATGAAGTTTCGGGCAGGCATTGTCATTGATAACATCTTATCAGGAAACAGGGCTTGAGAGCCCACAACCTGTCTGACCACAATTTGTTAGGCAGGAATTTTCCTTGTCCTAATAAGCCTGGGAGCGCTACAGGAGATCGGGGCTTATTTCATCCCTTTGTCTTCGACCATAAAAGACGGCTTGCTTCTAAGGGGAAGGCCGTTCATAGGCCTACCCTCAGAGCGCATTCCCTTTCTCAGGGATGTTCCTTGCTGAGAAAAAGAATTCAGCAATATTTCTTCCATTTGCTTTTGAAAGAGGAGAAATATGGCTCTGTTTCATGGGGCTCACCGGCGGCCAGTTCAAAGTTACCTCCCTTGTTCCCCGAACATCGCTATCATCCTGTTCTTTTTTCAAAATGCCCAGATTTCATATTGTTCAAACACACATGCTCTACAAACAATTTGTGCAGTTGACACAATCATCACAGGGCCCTGCGGCGACATTCAACCTCCTCAGTTTACGAAGAAGATGACGGGATTAAGAGATTAAAGTAAAGACAGGCATAGGATATCACAAGGCTATTGATTGGGGAAGTGGTAAGTGTCCATGAAATCTTCACAATTTATGTTCAGAGATTGCTGTAAAGACAGACATAAGAAATTATAAAAGTATTATTTTGGGGAGCTAATAAATGTCCATGAAATCTTCACAATTTATGTTCTTCTGCCATGGTTTCAGTCGGTCCCTCCGTTCGGGGTCCCTGACTTCCTACAACAAACAATGAAGTGAAAGAAGCACGGTCTCTGTAATCAGACAGACCTAGGTTCAAATCTAGCCCTTCCCACGACAAATTTTTTGACGACCTTGGGGATATTCTCAACCTCTGCAGGCTGTATTTTCCTCCACTGCCAATAAGGTAATAAATATGTAAATTGTTGCAAGATAGCACACAGAAATCCTAAGTATTCAGTGAATGTTCTCTATTATTAAAGTTTTCCATTCAAATTTACCCCATTAACATTGCATGTTTATCCTTCAATAGAGAAATTTGTCCTCTGACCCCAGTAGATACCTTGTTCATTTTGGCCATTGAAAATAGTTCTTCACGCCTGTAATCCCAGCACTTTGGGAGGCCGAGGTGGGCGGATCACGAGGTCAGGAGATCGAGACCATCCTGGCTAACCTGGTGAAACCCCGTCTCTACTAAAAATACAAAAAAATTAGCCAGGCGAGGTGGCGGGCGCCTGTAGTCCCAGCTACTGGGGGGCCTGAGGCAGGAGAATGGCGTGAACCCAGGAGGCGGAGCTTGCAGTGAGCCGAGATTGTGCCACTGCACTTCAGCCTGGGCGACAGAGCGAGACTCCATCTCAAAATAAATAAATAAATAAATAAAATAGTTCTACATTACTGATAATAAATACCTTACTGTTTCTCTAGCAAATGTTGTCTCCTCATTCTTCCTTCGAGATGTCCCTGTTCTCTTAAGACTTATATTATAAGACTAACTACTCACTATCTGCTTACTTAGATGCTGTTTCCTATTGCTAAGATAAATTAAAATGGAGATCAGGCCTGAAAAATTCCTGCACAGACAAAGCCAGTAAGGCCTCATAGGTAATTCAAACCTCGTGCTGTGGTTTTCAGCTCCATCAGGTCATTTATGTTCTTCTCCAAACTGGTTATTCTAGTTAGCAATTCCTCTAACCCTTTTTCAAGGTTCTTAGCTTCCTTGCTTTGGGTTGAAATATGCTCCTTTAGCTCGGAGGAGTTTGTTATTACCCACCTTCTGAAGCCTACTTCTGTCAATTCATCAAACTCATTCTCTGTCCAGTTTTTTTCGCTTGCTGGTGAGGAGTTGTGATCCTTTGGAGGAGAAGAGGCTTCCTAGTTTTGAAATTTTCAGCCTTTTGTGCTGGTTTTTCCTCATCTTTGTGGATTTATCTACCTTTGGTCTTTGATGTTGTTAACCTTCAGATGGGGTTTCTGTGTGGACAGCCTTTTTGTTGATGTTGATGCTATTCCTTTCTGTTTGTTAGTTTTCCTTCTAACAGTCAGGCCCCTCTGCTGCAGGGCTGCTAGAGTTTGCTGGAGGTCCACTCCAGACCCTGTTTGCCTGGGTACCACCAGCGGAGGCTGCAGAACAACAAAGATTGCTGCCTGTTCCTTCTTCTGGAAGCTTCATCTTAGAGGATCACCCGCCATATGCTAGCTGGAGCTCTTTTGTATGAGGTGTCTATCAGCCCCTGCTGGGAGGTATCTCCCAGTCAGGAGGCATGGGGGTCAGAGACCCACTTGAGGAGGTAGTCTATCCCTTAACAGAGTTCGAGCACTGTGCTGGGAGATCTGCTCCTCTCTTCAGAGTCTGTAGGCAGGAACGTTTAAGTCTGCTGAAGCTACATCCATAGACCCCTCTTCCCCCAGGTGCTCTGTCCTGGGGGAGATGGGAGTTTTATCTATAAGTCCCCGACTGGGGCTGCTGCTATTCTTTCAGCGATGCCCTTCCCAGAAAGGAAGAATCTAGAGAGGCAATCTGGCTACAGCGGCTTTTATGAGCTGTAGTAGGCCCTGACCAGTTCGAACTTCCCACCAGCTTTGTTTATGCTGTGAGGGGAAAACCGCCTACTCAAGCCTCCAGTAATGGTTGATGCCCCTCCCTCCACCAAGCTGCAGTGTCCCAGGTTGACTTCAGACTGCTATGCTGGCAATGAGAAATTCAAGCCAGTGGATCTTAACTTGCTGGGTTCCATGGGGGTGGGATCTGCTGAGCATCGGCTCCCTGGTTACACCCCCTTTCCAGGAGAGTGAACCATTCTGGCTTGCTGTCATTCCAGGTGCCACTAGGGTATGAAAACAAACAAACAAACAAACAAACCTCCTGAAGCTAATTCAGTGTCTGCCCAAATGTCCACCCAGTTTTGTGCTTGAAACCCAGGGCCCTGGTGGCATAGGCACTGGAGGGAATCTCCTAGTCTGCAAGTTGCAAAGACTGTGGAAAAAGCATAGTATCTGGGCTGGGATGCACCATTCCTCATGGCACAGTCCCTCAAGGCTTCCTTTGGCTAGGGGAGGGAGTTCCCTGACCCCTTGAACTTCCCAGATGAGGTGACACCCCAATCTGCTTCAGCTTGCCGTCGGTAGGCTGCACCTACTGTCTAACCAGTCCCAGTGAGATGAGCTGGGTACTTCAGTTGGAAATGCAGACATCACCCACCTTCTGTGTTCATCTCGCCGGGAGCTGCAGACTGGAACTGTTCATTTTTGGCCATCTTGCCAGCCACCAAGATAATATTTTTAATGTTAGCATTTCTTAATGGTGATTTAGAGACTTGACACAAAGGTTCAACTTCTTCCCCAGGAAACAGATCAATGGATAAGTCTCTAAGGATTAAAAGCAATTAACACAAAAAACAAATGGCTGGAAAATGATCATCCTGATCCATCAGGTTTTTAAATGACTTCAGAAGCTTTTGTCAAGATTCCCAAGACAAAGACCAGTCCTTCAGGGTTTACCATCAGAAAACCATATATCCATTTTTTTAACCGTTAAAAGAATTTAACTTTTTTGTTTTAATAGTATTAAATTATTAAATAAAACCCACATGACTAGATGCTTTGCAATAGTTGCTCCCAGTTTAGGCTTTTAGGTTGCTTTTATGGAATTAATATCAATAAGCTATGTGGGTGTGTTCCTTTCACAGAGCTGCTATTTGGAAAACTGAAAAAATTCACATTGTTTTTCCTTCTGATTCTAGAGTAATACTAAAGTATCTGCTTTTGTTAATGTGTCCCTCAGTCAATCAGAAGGGAGAATATTTCAACCTCCTACGCTGAGGTTATATAGCCTCTAAGTGAGGGGCATGGTTAGACTGACCTCAAACTAAACAAAACTATAACAGGTTTTAAGAGAAAAAGGAAGTGGAATATGCTGTGTACCATTTCAGTCTAGAAACAAAAATAAGGAAGTGGGATGGCCCAGAAAAGAAATTCCCAAACATTTTTTGGCAATGCAACACCTTTTTGTTATTTGATTATGTGATAAGTTTTCTCCTGTCTCTACCAGCTCCTTTCTCAGGTCCTAGGGGAAAAAAAAAAGTATATAGTAAAATATATAATACATTTGACATTTAGATTCAACCAAAACTATTTTGGTCTGAAAAACT
Organism: Rhinopithecus bieti; assembly: GCF_001698545.2. Taxonomy (NCBI): domain Eukaryota; kingdom Metazoa; phylum Chordata; class Mammalia; order Primates; family Cercopithecidae; genus Rhinopithecus; species Rhinopithecus bieti. The sequence continues at coordinate 759,714 of NW_016813678.1, forward strand.
GAATTTTGAATAGTAATTGAAAATGCCTTTGGATGCTGTGAAGCCAAGACCAGAAATTAATATTCAATAATCAGAGATTTATGTTGGAAATATTTTTGAGCTGGTGTTTACTTCACTGAAAAAAAGAGTGAAATTGTATCTCCCTGTCTTTCTACCTGTTCCTCCCTTTCTTCCTTCCCAATTTTTTTTTTTTTTTTTTTTTTTTTGAGACGGAGTCTCGCTCTGTCGCCCAGGCTGGAGTGCAGTGGCCGGATCTCAGCTCACTGCAAGCTCCGCCTCCCGGGTTTACGCCATTCTCCTGCCTCAGCCTCCCAAGTAGCTGGGACTACAGGCACCCACCAACTCGCCCGGCTAGTTTTTTGTATTTTTTAGTAGAGACGGGGTTTCGCCGTGTTAGCCAGGATGGTCTCGATCTCCTGACCTCGCGATCCACCCGTCTCGGCCTCCCAAAGTGCTGGGATTACAGGCTTGAGCCACCGCGCCCGGCCCTTCCTTCCCAATTCTTAATGTAAATACCAATTCCTTCTTCAAATAAAAACCAGGCCACAGTCATGTGAGAGTCTCTTAGTGGCCCATCCTTTGAGTAAGTGCTGGTTAAGGTTAAGGCCGCAGCACTTCAAGGGCAATATTAGTCCATTCTCACACTGCTATAAAGAAACACTTAAAACTGGGTGATTTATAAAGAAAGGAGGTTTATTTGGTTCATAGCTCCTTAGGCTGTACAAGAAACATGACTGGGGAGGCCTCAGGAAACTTTCAATCATGGCAGAAGGTGAAGGGGAAACAAAAATATCTTACATGGGGAACAGGAGAAAGAGAGAGAAGGGGGAGGTGCCACACACTTTTAAACAGCCAGATCTCATGAGAACTTACTCGCTATCATGAGAACAGCAAGGGAGAAATCTGTCCCCATGATCGCATCACCTCCCACCAGACCCCTTCTCCAACATTGGGGATTATAATTCGACATGAAATTTGGGTGGAGACACGAATCCAAACCATATCAGGCTGATGGGATCAGTAAAGCCCTTGGTAAATATACACAGTGGCTCAACATCTGTACTGCCCTTTAAATAATAGAAATACATACATGGCACATCCATATTCCTATATAAAGATTAAGCCATATCATCTGACAATTGCAAAAACAGGGCAGATCTATTCTGAAGTGTACTGATGTCTTTTTGTGTCTACAAATATCTATTATTAACAAAAATTTTATATTTGTACATGAGGTCATTTATGCCCTAGAAGATTTCATAGCCACTGTGCTTAGAAAGAAAGAAAATATATACAAGGAGAGAAATAGCAACACAAAGTGAGATAGGATACTGACTCCTAACAGTGTGTGATGCAGGAATTAGAGCTAGCACTAATAGCCGGGTTGTAATATTTACACATCATAGGTTCATGTACGTGTGTGTGTGTGTGTATAAAATATACATATTTATTATATGTATGAATAAAATGTATATGTAATATATATTTTTATATATGTGTATATAATGTGTATATATATATATAAAAGTATTTTATGTCCATTCCAATTAGCAAGCTTTTATTAAGTGGCTAAGTTGAATGCTGCGTGTATCTCGGAGGCACCAAAAGAAGGAGGCCTGGTGGAGCTCTGGCCCCTGGTTAATCTCTCCTAGCACCTTCTGGATTCATACTAAAGGAGCACACAATCAAAGTATAAAAACAGTGTGTTTTGCTGTGCTATCATTGCTGAATAGAAGTTCACTTTCAGGCAGGTCTCGGACCTAAACCACTTGTTTAGAAATTCTGTAGTTTGTATCCCTGGGCCCGAGATGCATGAAGATGAAGAAGACACGATCTTCAAGGAATTTGTTTTGAATTTTCCTGTCAACACACGCATGGGGATTTAGTTCGTTGCTCGTAGGGAAAACATCATGTCAGGGGATAGTCTCTAAGAATTGCATACAATTTCTGTAATAAGAACACATCATTGAGACTAAAAAAATAATAATAACTCAGCACAATGGGTCTCTTGGACACGTGCATGTAGTCTCAGGAGCTCAGTTGTACATAAACTGCATGAAGACGTTAAGCCTCACCTTTATTATGCCTTGCTTCTCAGAACCAAAGTTATCAAGATTTCAAGGTTTATAATTAGATGAGAATGTCTCAATTTCTTGCTCTCAATAGGTACTGAAGTTGTTTGAATCATCCATTATTTGCCATTTAAGCTTCCTCACATAAATCCACACAGCAAAATGCAGTTTTTATTTCATCTAATCAATTGTCTGTGTCATCTCCAGAAATGAACAATTAATATTATCGAAGTCTCAGGCTCATGTTTGTGTATTCTTAACTGTATGCATATATCATATTCTCTAGTAAATATGCTTTCAAAAATATCATGAATTGTCTGTCAAGAGTCTACTCAAAAAGATCGCTGAGCCTCACTCTGATGCTCCTTAAGACTCACTTTATCCTAGACCAGCCGTGGCAGAGCTGCCACTCTTTACCCCTATTCACTCCATCCCTAGAAAACTCATTTAACTTGCTAATTCAAAATCAATACTTGCAACCTAGACAGATACTATTATTGGCTTCAAAAAAGATTATTACATTTTTATCAATCCAAAATCTTTTGTACACCTGCTTAGTCTTCTGCCTTAAAATCTCTTTAAAAAACAAATGGGCCTAATTCTTCCCTTAGATCTAACTAAAGGCAGCACAGCACAAATTCCAGTTGCCATTGAAAAGGATTTAAATGGAGATGGCCCTTTACTCAGTCTTTCTTTGTGGATTATACCACAGAAATCTTCCAGGGTCAAATTTAAAACACATTTGTTTTAGACTCTGCCAAGTTGGGTATTATTTTGCAATTTTAGTGCTTTTTTTATTTCTCTGTAGAAGTGTTTTTCTGTCTTCACCCTTTTACTTCTTTCTGTCTCTAATATCTATTTTCAGCAAAGACAGTGAAAAAGGATGAGAAATTCAAAGTGGCTCTGATCTTGTTTAAAATGTTATAGTTATTTCTATAAAAACGATTCAAAAGCTTTCAACATTATTACCCATCTTACCCCATTGTTATGGGCGAAATAATATTGTTTATGGAATTATTCAAACTATCCTAAGAAGTGAATCACATAATAGTGGTTGGAAGTATGTATCCCTATCTGTAGCAATTTTAATAGCTTTGTACTTGCTAACCTGGCACTGCCCAAAATCTGTCATAGAGACAATGTAGCCTTCCTTTGAAGTTACATCATTTCTTCTCAAAGGATTAATAGTACTTTCATAATTTTTGTTTTATTAGATTCTTTATCTTAGCACATCAGCAAATGTAAATTGCTCTTAAATGTAAAGGTTACTCCTTATAGCCTGGCCTGGTGAATATCGAAGCAGAGTCAAGTGATTTGTGCTCTCAAACACATTTACCAGAAATGGAGGATGCCCAGGTGATAGCAGCCTGAAAGTCCAAACTCTCTATCAGCATGGTAAAATTTGTTTCATGTCGAACCTCAATTCTCAGTCCTGGTCTAATTGAAGTCTATCAGATAGCACATTAGATGACTAATGGCCCATTCCTAAAATGAAGGCCTACCCATAGTTTCATTTATAAAACTTCTTTAAGAATTCACTCAAAGGACACCTGATAGCTCTCATTAAGCAATGCTTAAAATTCTCTGAGGAACACCATTTCCTACCTGTACTTTAAATTAAAACCTTTAGGAACTCTATGATAGTGACCTCACATTGGGTGCTAACAGCGGTCCAGCACCATGCTGAGAACTTCACAGACACTGTTTCAGTGGATCACTTCAGCTGCTGTGAGGTTGATAATATTTTCCCTATATTATGTGTTTAGAAGTCTTATAGAAAGGTTCAGTAACTTGCTTATTTTCATATATTTCATCATGTTCACAAAGAGTTCATAAACTCTTCCTGGGAGTTTCCTCATTTGCATCATGGGAACAATAATACTTACCTCATAAAACTTAAAATCTTGTTCTCATCAATCAGGAAGCAATCCAAAGATTGACACACAGTAAACTAGAAGTAAATGTGAAGAAATATTTTTTTCCAATGAGTTTATGGAAATTTATTCCAGGATATCAGTCTCGAAATTCAGCCGCAGGTTTTAAAAAGGATATGTGGTCCAGACTGCTCTTTCAGAACTAGCCTAAAAATCACCTTCCAGATCACCTTATAACAGCGTTTAGTATACATCAGAGTCTCACTTAAAATATATTATCTCTGTTTGGTTTGAACTTGCACAGCTCATAGCAAAAGTGCTACATTATAAAGGCTTATCCTGGAGCAACTAAAAGCACAAGAAGGAGAACAAAATTCTGCAAGAAATCACTGCCTGAAAAGAATGAACATCACTGGCAATGGGCTCTATACCCATCCTCATCATGGCCTTGTTTGTAACCAAAGGCAAGTCACTCCAACCTACGTGAGTCTCAATTTTATGAGACAGTGATTGACTAGAGGATGCTACTCAAAGTTTTTTCAATTTCTCTAAGTAATTTTTGATAGGTGATTGAAAGGAAACAGTAGCCAGGCCATCATAGAGGGGCATCAGTCAGTATGAGGGGTGAATGTTTTCAGTGTAGAAGTAAAGCACATGTCCCAGAAGACAAGTCCACATGAGTTTACAGACTTGGCAAAGCACCTCTAAGTGATGGGGAGGAATGCATTTTGTTTTTTTCATTTCTATTTATACACTATAAGTAGTAACATCTTTAAGAGTAACACTTCAGAATTCTTATGAAGAATACATAGAAGACTATTTGTGATTTTGAAGACAATATTTGAAGAAAATGTACATTGTTGTCAGATTGTTTTAAATCAGTGTTTAACTATCTTTAGCAAAGGGAAATTGTGAATAACATGGTATGCAGCTGTGTATGGAAAAACTAAAAATGGAACTGTAATTGGGTCTTAAATTGGAAACACATCTGAGTTTTGTTAACAATTTGAGAGTGATATTAACTTGTTTTATTCACTCCTTAATTGTGTATATATGTGTCAGAGAATTCGGCAGGGAGATGGAGAAAGAAAAAAAGAGAAGGACAGAGAGAAACAGAAAAGTAGGAAGGGGAATTAAAAACAGGGGAAGGAGAGAGAAAATATATGACAACTAAACACAGATATCATAGTTCTTATGTGGACCTCTTTCTGTTTACAGTTACACTGTTTCCTAGAAAGGGAAAAATCACTGGAGTCTTTTCAAATTCAACTAAAAAGGCAACACCTTAAGAGAAACCTATGACTTCTTAGCTATATGAATAATCTGATAGTGCACCAGTCCTACCACTGCTTTCAATAGTGGGCACACAAATACAAAATCAATCAAAAGCATTACAAAGTCTCATGAGATAAACAACTATGAAAACTACACCCGACTATACAATCTAAGCACATAGAACAGATTTATTCTTATTATCTGAGTTCAGTAACCATTACTGAGTGGCCATAAATGTTTCCATTTAGACTATATCCAAATGTAAACAGGCCAGCTTCCTATGCCGATCCACAAGGATCTTCATAACTAGAGCTTGAACACAAGTCAATATCATGGTAGTGATCTAAGTAGTAGAACACATTCTCTAGGACAAGTTTATTTCATGACAAAAAAAATTCAAGTGTTGGTACTCATGTGTTCCCTTTAAGTCACATACATTCAGAAAGGAAGAAATTAAGGAATGCATTGACCTTTGTCACAATTTTGGATATTATCACATTGGTCCCTAAATGGCTTCCAAGTCCGAAGGATTCAGGTTGACTCTTTTTTATTTCATTTTTAAATTACTGAATTAGTTTGCATCATAATGCAGGAGCTTGTGGTCAGTTCTTTAAATCTACCCAAATGATTCTGATTCAGTAGATGTGGGTTTGCACTCAGGAATAAACAGTTTTAATGAGTGGGTACTCTAAAACCTAGATTTCATAGACTGTACCCTTAGAAACAGCAAATGCTTCATTTCTCAGTTTCCTGCCAACTGTAAAATGTTTGGGCCTTGCAGGACAAAAAGTAGTAAAGGGAAGATAGAGTATAAGTGAGTAAAGATACAGAGGCAAACATGTTATAAAAATAAGTGAAAGACTCATTCATTCATCAATACATGCTGCCAAAATGCCAAGTGCAGTACACATATTGGGTGAAAATGAGATAAATGAGGGCTCCCACTTTGCTGGAGATGGTAACTTATAAGCAAATAATTTTGAGAGTAATTTAAGTATGATAATGGAAACATGTTTTCATAGAAGAGGAGAGTTGAAAAGTCATCAACTCTGTCAGAGAGAAAAAAAGTGTTAAATCTAGATTAAAAGGGATCTAGATTAAGAGGAGGAAATAGAGAGAGGAATCAAAGCAACTCATACCACAGAAAGAGAGAGAAGAAAAGGAAAGTAGGAAGAAAGGCCATAAACTAGATAGATCCCCATGAGAAAGTGACAAACACTAAATTTTGTGCTAGGTCTATCAATTCAATATACCTACAAGGCTTAAATCTTTTTGTCTTTTTCATTCAATTTCTACCTGTCAAAATTTATATGATACTTAGTTCTTTGGAAAATTGAATCTATATTTCATTTAGTTAAAGAAGCTAGATTACTATTGTATCTAGGTAACTAAATAATAATACTATTATCTTTTTATTTCTGTAGTTACCAGCTTCCAAATACTGAGGTTTACTATTCATTTGGAATTATTTGGAATCTGATAACTATTTTCATTTGTTGTTTTCTTCTTGAATGCTCCAAAACAAAACCTTTTAAACAGTTTTCAAACACTTGACAATCACTTCACGAAATTCCATTCTCTTATCCTGCAAACTAAACTTATAGCAAAACTGGACTCTGATATGTAGTCGAGGGGTCAGGGGGCATGGTGTGATGTGTGTGGTATATGTATACCTTTTAAAAGACAATTTGATTGTTACACCTGTGCGTGGAAACAGTTTAACATTCTAAAGTTGTCAATGACATAAATCAAAATGCTGTTCCATTGGCCAACGGAATAGAATAGAGAACTCGGAAATAAGACCGCATACCTACAACCATCTGGTCTTTGACAAATTTGATAAAAACGAGAGATGGGGAAAGGATTCCCTATTTAATAAATGGTGCTGGGAGAACAGGCTAGCTATATGCAGAAAATTAAAACTAGAGTCCTTCCTTACACCTTATATAAAAATTAACTCAACATTTTGTGAGGCCAAGGCAGGTGTATCACCAGAGCTCAGGAGTTCAAGATCAGCCTGGCCAACATGGTGAAACCCTTTCTCTACTAAAACTACAAAAATTAGACAGGTGTGGTGGTGAGTGCCTGTAATTCCTCCTACTCAAGAGGCTGAGGCAGGAGAATCACTTCAACCGAGGAGGCGGAGGTTGCAGTGAACCAAGATGCACCACTGCACTCCAGCCTGGGCAACACAGCAAGACTCTGTCTCAAAAAATGTTTCTTAATTAAATCAAGATGGATATAAGACTTAAACATAAAACCCAAAACTATAAAAACCTTAGAAGAAAATCTAACCAATACCATTCAGGACATAGGTACAGACAAAGATTTCATGATGAAAACAGCAAAAGCAATTGCAACAAAAGCAAAAATTGACAAATGGGATCTAAACTAAAGAGCTTCTTCTGCACAGCAAAAGAAACTATCATCAGAGTGAACAAGCAACTTACAGAACGGGAGAAGAATTTTGCAATCTATCCATCTGACAAAGGACTAATATCCAGAATCTACAAGAAACTTAAATTTACAAGAAAAAAACAAGTAACCCCACTAAAAGTGGGCAAAGGACAGGAACAGGCACTTTCAAAAAAGACATTCATGTGGCCAACAAACATATGAGAAAAAGCTCAACATCACTGATCATTAGAGAAATGCAAATCAAAACCACAATGAGATACCATCTCATACGAGTCAGAATGGCTATTATTAAAAAGTCAAGAAACAACAAATATTGGCAAGGTTGTAGAGAAAAAGGAACACTTTTATACTGTTGATGGGAAAGTAAATTGATTTAATCATTGAGTAAGACAATGTGGCAATTCCTCAAAGATCTAGAAGTGGAAGTACCATTTTACCCAGTATATACCCAAAGGAAAATAAATCATTCTGTTATAAAGATACATGTGCACGTTATGTTCACTGCAGCACTATTCATACTAGGTAAGACATGGAACCAACTCAAATGCCCATCAATGACAGACTGGATGAAGCAAATGTGGCACATATACACCATGGAATACTAAGCATCCATAAAGGAACAGGATTATGTCTTTTTCAGGGACATAGATGGAGCTAAAAGCTGTTATCCTCAGCATTAGTAATGGAGGAACAGAAAACCAAAGACTACATGTACTCACTCACAAGTGGGAGCTGAACAATGAGAACATATGGCTGCATTGAGGGGAACAACAGACTCTGGGGCCTGTCGGGGGAGCAAGGGGAGGAAGAGCATCAGGGAGAATAGCTAATGGATGCTGGGCTTAATACTTAGATGATGGGTTGATATGTGCAGTAAACCACCATGGCACACGTTTACCTATGTAACAAACCTGCACATCCTGCACATGTACCCTGGAACTTAAAATAAAAGTTGAAAATAAATAAAAAATAAAAATGCTGTTAATTTGCTAAAGTTTTCCTTTTGGCATTATTGTTTTACATTGTTCAAAAAAACAAAACAAAAGTTCAGTTCTATTAACCAAGTGTAGAAAAGCATCTTATAAGAAAAGCAAGAAAGTAAATCTTTCTTTTTTAATTTTTTATTTGTAAAAGTTTTTATTTACTTTCCTTACATAGAATTCATGTACATGTATATATAGTTCATATATATGTATTTTATATAAATGAATAACTGTGATAATGTGCATGCTTAATTTTAAATGAGCAATTTTTTGGGGTCTTTTGGATTCCCTGTCCCATTTTCCTCTTCCTTATTATAGCAACACATTCCATTATCTCCCTTCATGATAACCTGTATCAAAGCCTAGTGTCTTTCTCCATAGCCATAGAATATTTTATAGACATATACCTACACTCATAGACAAGCACACACATATATCTGATTTTTTAAATTGTTTATCATATTGTGGCAGACAGACTTTAATGTGTTCCTCATAATTCTCACCTTCTGATATTCTCACCCTTGTATAATTCCCTCACCTTGAGTAGGAGGGAGATCAACTTGTTTTTAATAAATCAAGTATAGGAAAGGTGATTGAGTATACATGATTACGTGTATGTGATTATGTCACATAAGATTACAGTGCCTGTCTTGAGTAATGGCTTTCTCCCTCTTACTGCTTTGAGGATGCCAGTGGTCGCGTTAGGAAAGCCCACATGGCCCGAACTGGGAGCAACCTGCAGCTGACAGCCTGCAAGAAACTCACACTCTCAGTCCAACAACCTACAAGAACTGAGTGCTGCCAGCAGTCATGTGAATTGAGAAGGGGATCCTTCCCCAGACAAGCCACAGCTAACACCCTGATTACACAGTCTTGTGAGAGGTTCCACTTAAGCCCTAACTTCTGACTCACAGAAACTGTGAAATAATAAAATTGTGATGTTTTAAGCTGCTAAATTTGTGATAAAATTGTTATTATGCAGCAACAGACAACTAATGTACATAGAAAGTAAGATTATATTAATAACAGTAAAAGATAACTCTGCCTCAGTTTTGCCTGAGGTGTGATGACTTGTTCATATAAAGAGAATAAACAAAGTAGAGGATTGAAAAGCAAATTTCAGACCATCTTCCAAGCAGGGTACAAAAGGGTGGAGATTGAAGAGCCCAGAGTTGAAAACTGAAGATTTCACTGGAGAGAGCTACCAATTAGCTGAGAATGCCAACTGCTACTCCCATGGGAGACTGGATGGAAGGGCTTGATCTCTCGTCTCAAGCCTAGTGAGTGGGATTTCAGAGAAACCAGTGGCAGAGCTTGATATGTGAGCCCAGTGCTGATAGGGACAAAAGGTGAGAGAGCTGCTGAAGGAGACTGGGTCGGCAGAATAGAGAGCTATGATTGGAGATACACCATGGTCTGTCATCAGAGGGCCAGGGGTGTATCTTTCCCATGAACAAGACATGAACTACAGAAGAGAGGGCTGGTGTGGCACTGTTGTGGATCCTGCCCAAGAGGGCTTTTGGGAGTGGTGAAGAGGCTTCAGCAGAGGGACACTGAAGTGGACACCCAGATGCCCAGGGGACTAGAAAGAAATTGGAAAATAGCAGACGAAGAGTTTTATGAGCTCAAATCAAGTGAACTGCAAGGAGACATACTCAGTGATAGGAAGTTCTCTAAAGAACCCACAAACCATTCATTAGAAATAGAGTCAGCTTTAAACATTTGCCAAGCCTGGAAAGTACCAAGTCAGGACAACTTAGTCACACAAGATCTTTCCTAATCCATTACATACCTCTCCTCCTCTCTTCCTCTACTACCAGTCTTTGATGCTGGAGGAGTTAGAAACCAAATCTAACCAGTCGTGGCCAAAAGGGCGGAAACATAGCCAGGGAGAGAGCCTTTTCTTCAGCACCAGACCAGAACTAGGGAGACTAAAAGCTTTAACTTGGAACGAAGTCTTTAATTATCATATAGACTGGACACATTAATTACTAAACTGGATCTTTTGTAAGCTGACATGACTGAAAGACATTTTATTTTCTAACAATGAGCAGAAATTGTGAGTTTGCCCTAGGTTTTGCCCAGTGGCTGGAGAACTTCTAGAGCTCTACTAAATCTATAAGAGAAGTTATGGGTAGAAAATGCTGTTTATAATTGCAACCTATAAATTCATTTTCAATGTTATTCTGCTCCCTTTTCACTCAACTAAAACTTCACGGAGGTTCTCACAAGTCATTTCACATAACTCCAATCCATTTACTCATAATGGTTCAAGTGCATGATAAATCAATTTGACCTGTTGATAGGCATACTCTTTTCCTCCATCCAGTTTTATTTGCTACTTTACTCCTATGAAGAACAATTTTTATATTAAACATGCAGCAATTAATACTCATGTATATATATGTTTTTAAGTACTGATGCTTTTTATTTCTATGAGGTATTTCCAGTGATAAAATTTGTTGGTTGAATGATATCTATACATACATATATCCATAAAGGCAGAAACACTTCACATTTCTTCCAGTAGTGAACAAGTGATTTTTTACCATGTCTCAACCAGCAGTGTAGGTTAAAGATATTTTCCATTTTGCCAATCTAATGGGTACAAAATGATAATCACTAATACAATGATTTCTATTTCTTTGAAGAGAGACAAATTTGGAAATTTCATTTTATATAACACCAACTCTTAGATTAAGAGTGTTTTTAAAAAGGTATACTAAAATGTTTACCTAGACTTAATAAACCTTAGAACAAAAGAAGTTTGATTGACTTACCAGGGTCACACAGTTCCTTATTGGCAAACCAAAATAGCATTGCAACTGTGGTCTTTTGTCTTTCAAGGCAATTTTCCTTGAATTATAAAGCCATTCTTTAGCAGGAAAATATTTGATTAATGAATAAAAAAGAGGTATAATTAATAATTGCAAGTGTTTCCAGAGGGTAGATAAAGAGCACTATGAGCTGAAATAAGCAGAGAATAGAAAGAGTAAATATTTGGAAGGAGTTAAAAAAAAGTTATTTGAGGGATAATAAGTCAACAAGTATGATGTGAAGTTTCTCTAATGGAAATGGCAAAGGTAACATCGTGAAGATAAGTTTAAAACAGATCTTATTTTCAATGCCAGGTTAAGATAGTTGTACTTTATGTTATAAATGAAGATGAAGCATTTTGAATAGGAGCATAGAAAAATCAGCAGTGTTGTAGAATAAATGATATGGAATATGTATATAGAACAGAACAGTTTTTAAATTACATATTTAAACAATGTATTCTTTCTTCATAAAAAGTTTTTTTTTTAGTTTCTGATATTTAAGTGTCATCATGCAAACATACATACACAAATATATATTCTCTACATCTTTCAAAATAATTATTTGACTACATTATTTTCCATAAAGATGCTGGATATGTTACCTCTTAAAAGGCTAATCAAGCTGTTTTATAATTATATTTTCTTCTAACATTATTCCCAAGATATGATACAGAACATAGATAATTCTATATTACCTAGATTCAAAACCTTCTTAAAATAGTGAAAGAAAAGTAAAAGAAGCAAGAAGTCAGACATGAAAACTAAAGACTGAGGAGTTTATAAGATTGTGTTAGGAAGCATGGAGTGAGTCTGCTGCAGAATGAGACATCCGAGTATATTCGACTGATGAAATACAAATAAAAGTGAGCTCTGCTTCAATGGAGTGTACTCAACATAAGGAATTTTTATCCCTTAGAGATACTTGTGAAACTAATCTCAGGAAATGATTAGAATTCATGCATGAGAAATTTATAATTTAATTGCAAATTCATACTTAATATGTGCCAAAGATTTTGGTATATGCTAGATAATCAAGCTTGTGAAACATGATCTCTTATTCAATTTTCTGTTGCTGTAACGGAACACCACATGTTGAGTAATTTATTTAAAAATGAGATGTATTGGCTCATGGTTCTGGAGGCCGAGAAGTCCAAGAGCAAGGGGCCACCCCTGGTGAGGTCAAAACATTGTGGAAGGTCTCACACAGAGAATACACACACAATAAAGAAAATTGGGCTGAATTCATTTTTTACCAGGAGCCTACTCCCAAGATAACGGCATTAGTCCATTCATGAGGGCTCTACCCTCATGACCTAATCATATTTTAAGAGTCTTATCTCTTAACACTATAATGATAGCAATTAAATTTCGACAAGAGTTTTGGAGGAGACATTTAAACCACAGTGCATGGTCTTCACTTATAGATGTGTTAAAATTTATAAGATAAATAGATGTTTAAGTACACTACTTATTATTAGCAGCACTTACTGTTAAAACATCACCCTTGTCAATGTCAAAGATAAAATATTGAATAGATGAGAGTCTCTCAAAATGATTGTTTTTTTTCCTATTTTATTAGACTGAGCAATGTCAATGTCAATGTTTTCCCATTATGACATTTTAAAAATATAATTTATGTTTTCAAAAAAGGAATGCTTTTTTTCCTCCTTCTGTAAGCTTGAATGATTGTTATTATCTGTACTGCTTACTTAATGCTGATTACCTGATGCCTTTCGTTCAGTCATTTAACAAATATTTGGAGCATTTATTATGACCCAGGCACTATGCTGAGCACCTTTTTATATTTCTGGTTATATTTTTATGACTATAAATTGATAGCAATATCCAACCCTTAACTAAAATTTAAATTCTGCCAGATGAAAGAAAAAATATATATGTATTACCCACTTGTACTATGATTTATTGTATCTAACACCCGCATATATGTGCTCTTTAAGTGTAGTATAACATCTGGCATCAAGCTGCTGTGATTCAAATTCTGGGTCCACAACTCACTAGCTATGTGATTTTGAGCAAGTTATTTGACCTGAGCCTAATTTTGTAGTCTGCCAAATTAGAATAATAAAGTATCTCTCTCTCTCTCTTTTTTTTTTTTTTTTTTTTTTTTTTTTTTTTTTTTTTGAGACGGAGTCTTGCTCTGTCGCCCAGGCTGGAGTGCAGTGGCGCGATCTCGGCTCACTCCCGGGTTCCCGCCGTTCTCCCGCCTCAGCCTCCGAGTAGCTGGGACTACAGGCGCCCGCCACCGCGCCCGGCTAGTTTTTTGTATTTTAGTAGAGACGGGGTTTCACCGTGTTAGCCAGGAGGGTCTCGATCTCCTGACCTCGTGATCCACTGCCTCGGCCTCCCAAAGTGCTGGGATTACAGGCTTGAGCCACCTCGCCTGGCCAAAGTATATATCTCTTATAGGTTTATAATGACTGATGATACATGGCATAGTGTTCAGTGCACAATTGGTGTTTAATAAATGTCAGTTATAGGTAGTAAAGTAGGAAGGTATTTTTAAAGTTTTTAACCTAACATGGACCCTTACGTTCAGAATATACTAGAAATGAAGGTATCCTTGATAAACCCAGTGATCAACAGAAATGCTAGGAAAAAACGGGCAGGTCATGGGGCCTTTTGGGAACTTATTTTCTTATCTGTAAAGATTTATAAAGTACACGAAATTTTTTCTTAAATCTATTCAAATATTACTTTTATAAAGTTTTTCACTGAAGCAGAGTACCCACAGAGTACTGCAGCCTCTAGTCATGAAACATAGTATCAATCTGACATACAGAGTGCAAAAGTTATATGATGACTTAGGTGCCTGTTTCCTTTGAGCATCCACTACCCATCTCATTAAGGTGACGAGGCATGGTTAAATAAAACTTATGAAAGAATGAGATACACCAAAAATAAGCTATCATTTATTACTGAAGGCAAAATATTGAATTACTGTAAAAGAGATAGGTTGCCCTCTCACAAACAATGAGGTGTTATTCATTCAAGACACACTTGTTAACACAATGCTTTCATCATAGCGATTCAGGAAAAAGTAACTGCTAAATATTTTCTCAAATGCTTTAAGAAAATAAAAACAAACTCTTTGGAGGGCAGATGTTGGCTGGTTGGTGCCTGTTCTTCTCTCTTTTCCCTTCGTCTCTGGCCATAAATCACATAGAGCCCAATCTTTAACTTTACAAGTGTTTGTCTTTTAACATTTTACTATGAAGAAAAAATGAAATTTCTTAAACCCCTATAGTCTGTAGGAGTCTTTTTCCTAATAAAATGCATTTGAGTCATTTGTGCAAAATACACCTCAGTGTCCTCACAAATAGTAAAGGACAGTAACAGTGTTATCTGGATCTCATTTCCACTGCTCTTCCTAGCTTAACTGCAACAAAGTCCATCATCCTTTCCAATTTGATTGTCTCTATCAAATATTTTTCAATCTGAATCTATGCCTTGGAGGGAAACCTTGCTTCATGGCCTCAATACAATTATCAGCAGCCATCTATGAAGCACAGCATGTATTGTATAAATATTTGGACTGATCGTCTCTTGTGCCAGAAACTTTAAAAATGGTATTGCTTCACACATGATTTGCCCTCTAAAAATATCGACAGACACTATTAACTTGACAAGAAAGGAAAAGAAAAACAAATAATTAGATGCGGATGAGTAAAAGGGAGTGGTACTCAGTGCTTAAAAGGCAATTTTGGACCATCACTATTTACAGGAAAATAGAAAGGGTCAGAAGCAATGGAAATCTCATAATTCAATATTCAAAGAAATAAAGCCACAGGACAGAAAAGCACTGTGATGATTCATCTTCTCTGGACATTTTTGGTTCCCTTTCTTCAAAGCTTATTGAGAGTAAAAGAAGTAATTTCAGTAAGAATAAATGAAAAGAAGCATGTTAGTTTAACTTTTCCATTGGCAATCCATAAAAAAGACACAGATTAGGAGTGAGAACTTGAATGAGCTACTTTATCTCCTTCGCTCCAGTTTTCTTAACTGCAGCATGAGAGTATTGACTAGACGGTGGTCATTATCTATGCCAGCTCTAATTTCTATGATTTGTAAACGCATGGCTGATTTGGCTGTCATGAGAATTTAGTCATCCAAACAACAGATTAAATTAGCTATAGCAATTTCCTTAATCTGTGATGCTATTATGTTGACTTTTTTTTTTCTTTTTCAATTTGAGAGCAGGTACTGTTTATTAACTGACCAGATTAGAAAAATAATCAAGGTAGACACCTTAGCTCATTCTTCTAATAAGCCTGTTGATCTGATCTTCCCTATTGCCAGCATCTCCACCTTCTACAAAATGGGTGGTCATTTTCTTCATTCCACCTTGTGGAGAAGATAATTTCAAGGGCCACAGGAAGTTATTTGCCTCTTTGAAGGGTTTCCAACAGTATAAATCTCATGAATCAGATCCTCCATGCAGATGATGCCATATTTACCAAGAGATCGAGCAATCAAAGCATTATCCGTCAAAGCAATTCGCTTCTTACTGATTTTGCCATAACCACGCTTGTAGATTAGCTCATTTACTGACTTCAGATTGGGGTAACCCCATGCAATATATGGCTCTACAATCCTCAGCATGTTAATTGAAGCCTTGTTGAGCTTCACAAAGGTTCCATTGAAGATCTGACGAAGGCGAAGAAGCTGCAATACCTTTCGGATCTTTGGACTCACGCCATTGATACCTCTGATTCTGATGACAAACGCCAATTTGGGTTCAGCAGGTACATAGAAGTTGCCAGCTTTTCTTGCCATCCTCGCCATTCGAATTTCAGTTCTGTACATCTGCCTATATTCCTTGTGATAGTGCTTCGCTTTTCATAGATAAGCTTCCTCCTTGCCTTTCGAAGCATCTTTTGGGCAAACTTCTTTCTCAGGCGCTTGATCTTCAGCTCTGCGAAATTCCTTCGCTTTTTCTTAAGGGTTTCTGGCACAGCAGGAACCTTCTTCTTCTTCTCTTCTGCACCCTCCATGGTTCCAACCGGAAAAAAGAGGCGAATATCCATTTATTATAGATAATTTTGAAACAAAAAAATGTGTAAAGAAAAAACCCTACTCTTAATACCCCAAATTAAGTACTGTTAACAGTTTTGGTATATTTCCTACCAGTCTTTTTTCAACATGTTGCTACATAAACATGGGCTCATTTTTACAAAATTGGGATCAAATGAATGATGCTGAAATTGAAAATATAGTTTTATATTCTTTACTTTTTTGTTACTTATGCTTGTGTCAAGAAATTTCCTCATTCCACTAAATATTCTTTGAAAATGTATATTTTTAAATTTATTCCTTTCCTGGACATTCTGGTTTATTTTTAGAATTAAGTGTATGATTAAATATTCCTATGTTTTTATATGCCAAATTGTGAAATCCCTGCATACAAGCAAAGTGATGCAAAAAGGAGGAAAACTTATTGAAGATATGGCTAGTTTATGTAAAAT
>NW_016813678.1:777227-780249 GCF_001698545.2 Rhinopithecus bieti
AAAAAAAAAAAAAAAAAAAAAAAAAGGAAGAAAGAAAGAAAAGGAATACATTTTTCATTTCTAATACCCACTGCTACCTCTCCTCCAATGAAGGCTTCTTTGAGGAAGCTCCATTGCCTCAGCCTCAGACTGCTTATCTTCTACTCTATAAAGAAATATTTACATAACTTCAATCCCAAAACCTCACCTAGGAAAACTGAACAAGTGGAAATGGTTGACTTAAATTCATGCTTATTGACTTTTTTTTACAATTCAAACATAGAATGGGGTTGTAGATGAGACGAGTATCAAAATTTGATTTGGTTAGGTTGAACTGTGGTTTACCCACCAACAAACAAGACACAGACCCTGACCAAGGAGCTCACAGTCTATGACATTTATGGAGACAAACTATAAATATATAAAAAGTTTTAAAAGTAGTCATTCAAGTGTAATAAATGGATACTTAATAACTACACACACCCAGACACACACACACACAGACACACACACACACACACACAGAATTATTTATCTCATTGCTTTTTGTGTTTTTTTTAAGAACTATTGCCATCAGCTAACAAGCTGGAAAAAAAATAACTTTCACAAATTTGACACAAAATTTGTATATTACATAAAAAGTTCAAACAAATCAGTAAGAGAAACCATTCCTCTCTGTCAGCTTATAATTACACTACAAATTTATGATGCTCTATCCTTTTTGGTATTATATTTCTAATGCTAACATCCCTCAATTTTTCCATATATTCCTGCACATTAAGCTCTCTTCTTTTTGTATGGCCTATTATCATGGCAAAATTCCATATTAGGTTGGAATTCCAATCTACACTAACATAAAGATATCATTTCCTAAGTCAATATTAAATTAAGTGGACAATGTGTCAACTTTTGCTTATAATGCCTACAAAGTCTTGATTTTTGCTTACTGGGAACATGCTTTTCAATAATAAAATATATATTTATATAAATGATATATATTTACTAAAATATTCTTTCAGTTTTTATGAGAAAAGAAGGAAGAAAGACTGCAGAGAGAAGAACAACTAATTAGAAAACGATCTAAAGTCAAAGTGAAGAAGAAAATAGTAGCCTGTGTATATTCCACATAGCTATTTTTAGCTCCTTGAAAAAAAAATTCCTTATAGTTTCTAACACTATATTTTATAACTGTAATCTTTTCCAGGATAAAAGCTCATCTTCTCTAAGTCTAATAAGCTTATTCCAGGGCTATCGTCCTGGAATTGAGAATTAAATATAACTTGAGTAGGTAAGCAATACGGTTTTCTTATCTCATAACAGAAGAAATGATACGATTTTAACTCATAATACCTGTCTCATAATGAACAGTAACTTAGTCATAGTGACAGCTGAAATAATGTTTTTGGATCCTTCATCATCTCTTCTATGGAATGGTAAATAAATGTGCCTAAAAGAAAAGAATTGTCGGGCATTGTTAACAGTTTTAATTTTATATCTATCTCTCTATATCTTTTTATCTGTCCTACAAAGTATTTTATCAAACATGTTGTTCCTTTCCCAAATGAAGGTATGCTCCCATATTTATCAGTTTACTATTTTTCTAAACTTCTTGATTTTGAAGTGGTTCTCCCATCAAAGAATCTTAGAAGTCATCCAATTTGATATTTTATCCAGTATAATAATCTTATTATTCAGTTTTTACCCTGATTTCTTTCTTTTTGTTTCTCTTTTTTTTCTTTTCTTTTTTTTTTTTTTTTAGGCAGAGTTTCCCTCTGTTGCCCAGGCTGGAGTGCAGTGGCGCGATCTTGGCTCACTGCAGCCTCTGCCTTCTGGGTTCAAGCAATTCTCCTGCAGCAACTTCCTGAGCAGCTGGGATAACAGGCAACCGCCAACACACCCAGCTAATTTTTGTATCTTTAGTAGAGACGGGGTTTTACCAGGTTGGCTGGGCTGGTCTTGAACTCCTGACCTCAAGTGATCCGCCCACCTCAGCCTCCCAAAATGCTGGGATTACAGGCCTGAACCACCATGCCTGGCAATACCCTGATTTATTTCTAAAGCTTATGCTAACCCAGTAATGAAAGAAGAAAACAGAAGTAAAGACATTAGAAGATAAATAATACAGAATTATTAGAAAAAAAGTGAGTATAAAAAGTGATATGTTTGAGAATTCCAGATCACATTTGTTCTTTGTGAAATGTTCTAACAGCAATACTTAACTTAGACTTAAACTCCAAAAATATCTGTGACACATCCCAAAACCACGATGGGTGGCAACATGCAACTTCCTGACTCTATATTCTTAATTACACTGCACAAAGTTGCAACTTCATTAGTAAATGTATACTGATTATCCTCAGGCCTTAAAATTCACTTAAATAGAACACTAACTAGGTGAAAATGCACTATTTCTCAATAATGAGTGCTGTTTTCAGATTAAATTGTTCCCTGGGATTTTATTTTATTTTATTTTTGAGTTCAAGAGCGGAGTTTAATAGGCCAAAGAAAAAGAGAATAGCTCTCTTGCAGAGAGATCAGTGTCTGATTTACACAGGGTTCAGACAGAGGATTGGCTTGACTAGGCATGCAATTTACATAGCTCACATAGAAGCTGGACACCCCGCTCTAATGTTTTTTTTTTTTTTTTTTTTTTTTTTTTTTTTTTTTTTGAGATGGAGTCCAGCTCTGTCACCCAGGATGGAGTACAGTGGCATGATCTCGGCTCACTGCAACCTCCACCTCCCAGGTTCAAGCAATTCTCCTCCCTTGGCCTCCCAAGTAGCTGGGATTACAGGCGCTCACCACTACACCTGGCTAATCTTTTGTATTTTTAGTAGAGATGGGGTTTTGCCATGTTGGTCAGGCTGGTGGTCTTGAACTCCTGACCTCAATTGTTCTGCCTGCCTCGGCCTCCCAAAGTGCTGGCATTACAGGTGTGAGCCACTGTGCCTGGCCCCATCTTAATCTTTTATTATGCAGATGGGGCCTCTACCTAGCCAGTGCCACATTGTCTGCCTCTTTTTTTTTTTTTTTTTTTTTTTTT
>NW_016813678.1:780584-807667 GCF_001698545.2 Rhinopithecus bieti
TCCCTCTTTTTTTTTTTTTTTTTTTTTTTTTTTGAGATAGTCTCACTATGTTGCTTAGGCTAGAGTGCTGTGGCATGATCTCGACTCACTGCAACCTCTGCCTCCTGGGTTCAAACGATTCTCCTGCCTCCACCTCCCAAGTAGCTGGGATTACAGGCACCTGCCACCACGCTCAGCTAATTTTTTTGTATTTTTAGTAGAGACGGGTTTTCAGCATGTTAGCCAGGATGGTCTTCATCTCCTGACCTCGTGATCAGCCTGCCTCGGCCTCCCAAAGTGCTTGGATTACAGGCATGAGCCACTGCGCCCGGCCGCCTGTTTCTTTACTATATATGTGGTTAACAAATAATAAGAAAGATGGAGCGTCCACGTAGAACATACCTGGCCCCTAGGTAGCTTTTTTCTATTGGCACAGCTGACAGCATTCACCTTCTGGCTTGCCTTTCTATGTCTCCAGCTTGATTTTATAGGCTACTTTTTGTTAGAAAAGAATTGGGGCTGCTTTTTGTTAGGACAGGATACCTTGCCAAGGACTCTCTTACCCTCACTAACTGCCTAAATAATTTCTTTTTAGCTCTTGGATCCTTCCTCCCCTCAGGAATACCCATTTACTACACTTTAATTACAACTTTTTAAACTTTTGTATATGTATAGTTTGTCTCCATAAATATCACAGACTGTAAACTCCTTACCTATGGCCCGGGTCTTGTTTGTTGATGCAACAAGCAAGAACTGGCCACAGTCTCAGGTTCAGTGGACTTAATCTTTCCTGGCTGCTGGCTCTGAAGAGTCTGGCTGGTCCAGATGAGAGGGATTTCCCAAGCACAGTGCACCAGCTCCACTGAGGGACAGTCAGATTGCTTCCTTAAAAGAGTCCCTGATTCTGTGCCTCCAGACTGGTGAGACTTCCCAAGAGGGGTCACCAGACACCTCATACAGGAGAGTTCCAGCTGGCATTGGGTCGGTGCCCCTCTGAGATGAAGCTTCCAGAGGAAGGAGCAGGCAACAATCTTGCCTCTTCTGCGGCCTCCGCTGGCAATTCCCAGGCAATCAGGGTCTGGAGTGGACCCCCAGCAAACTTCAGGAGACTTCCAGAAAAGGAGCCTCACTGTTAGAAGAAAAATAAACAAACAGAAGGCAACAAGAACACCACCACCAACAAAAAAGACCCCATAAAAATCCCATCCAAAGGAATACAGCGTCAAAGATCAAAGGTAGATAAACCCATGAAGATGAGGAAAATCAATGCAAAACACTGAAAATTCCAGCATCCAGAATGCCTCTTCTCCAAATGATCACAACACTTCTCCAGCAAGGGTACAGATTGGGACTGAAGCTGAGATGGATGAACTGACAGAAGTAGGCTTCAGAAAGTGGGTAATAACAAACTTCATTGAGCTAAAGGATTATGTTCTAACCCAATGCCAAGAAGCTAAGAAATATGATTTTTAAAAATTACAGGAGCTGTTAATTACAATAACTAGTTTAGAGAGGAACATAAATGATATGATGGAGCTGAAACACACAGCACAAGAACTTCATGATGTAAGCCAAATCAGCCAAGTGGCAGAGAGAATATCAGAGCTTGAAGACTATCTTGCTGAAATGAGGCAGGTAGACAAGATTAGAGAAAAAACAATGCAAAGGAATGAACAAAACCTCCAAGAACTATGGGACTATGTAAAAAGACCAAACCTATAGTGGATTGCAGTACCTGAAAGAGACAGGGAGAACGGAACCAAATTGGAAAACACACTTCAGGCTATCATCCAGGAGAACTTTCCCAGCCTAGCAAGACAGGCCAACATTCACATTGAAGAAAAATGTGAACCCTAAGGTACTCTACAGGAAGATCTACCCCATAATCATCAGATTCTCCAAGGTCTAAATGAAGGAAAAAATGTTAAGGGCAGCCAGAGAGAAACAAAGGGAAGCTCATCAGAGTAACAGCAGACCTCTCAGTGGAAACCCTACAAGCCAGAAGAAATTGGGGGCCAATATACAATATTCTTAAAGAAAAGAACTTCCAGTGCAGAATTTCATATCTGGCTAAACTAAACTTCATAAGCAAAGGAGAAATAAAATCCTTTTCAGGCAAGCAAATGCTGAGGGATTTTTGTCACCATCAGGCCTGCCTTGCAAGAGCTCCTGAAGGAAGCACTAAACATGAAAAGGAAAAACCATTACCAGCCATTACAAAAACTCACTGAAGTACACAGACCAATGACACTATGAAGCAACTACATTAACAATTCTGCAAAATTAACCAGCCAGCATTATAATAACAGTATCAAATTCGCACATAACGATATTAACCTTAAATGTAAATGGGCTAAATGCCCCAATTAAAAGACACAGAATGGCACGCTGGATAAAAAGACAAGACTCATCAGTGTACTGTATTCAAGACACACATCTCACATGCAAAGACACACATACGCTCAAAATAAAGGGATGGAGGAAAATTTACCAAGCAAATCGAAAACAGAAAGAAGCAGGGGTTGCAATCCCAGTTTCTGACAAAATAGACTTTAAACCAACAAAGATCGAAAAAGACAAAGAAGGGCATTACATAATGGTAAAGGATTCAATTCAACAATAAGAGATAATTATTCTAAATATATATGCACCCAATACAGGAGCACCCAGATTCATAAAACAAGTTCTTAAAGAGACTTAGACCCCCCGCCACAGTAATAGTGGGAGACTTTAATACCACTAGGCAATACCATTCAAGACATAGACATGGGCAAAGATTTTACGATGAATTTGCCTAAAGCAATTGCAACAAAAGCAAAGATTAATAAATGGGATCTAATTAAACCTCAGAGCTTCTGCACAGCAGAAGAAACTATTATCAGAGTGAACAGACAACCTACAGAATGGGAGAAAAATTTTTGCAGTCTATCCATCTGACAGAGCTCTAATATCCAGAATCTACAAGGAACTTAAGCAAATTTACAAGAAAAAAACAATCCCATTACTAAGTGGGCAAAGGACAGGAACAGACACTTTTCAAAAAAAGACATACATGCAGTCAACAAACATAGGAAAAAAAGGTCAACATCACTGATGATTAGAGAAATGCAAATCAAAACCACAGTGAGATACCATCTCATGCCAGTCAGAATGGCGATTATTAAAAAGTCAAAAAAAAAAAAAAAAAAACGGATGCTGATGAGGTAGTGGAGAAATAGGAATGCTTTTGCACTATTGGTGAAAATGTAAATTAGTTCAATCATTGTGGTAAACAGTGTGGTGATTCCTCAAAGATTCAGAACCAGAAATACCATTTGACCCAGCAATCCCATTACTGGGTATATACCCAAAGGAAAATAAATCATTCTGTTACAAAGACACATGCACACATATGTTCACTGCAGCACTATTCAAAATAGCAAAGACAAGAAATCAACACAAATGCCCATCATTGATAGATTGGATAAAGAAAATGTGCTACATATACAGCATGAACTTCTATGCAGTCATAAAAAGCAACAAGATTATGTCCTTTGCAGGGACATGGATAAAGCTGGAAGCCATTATCCTCAGCAAACTAATGCAGGAACAGAAAAACAACACTGCAGGTTCACACTTATAAGTGGTAGCTGAAGAATGAGAACACATGGACACAGGGAGGGAAACAACACACACTGGGGCCTGTCGGGGGAGGGCAGAAGGGGGTGAGAGCACTAGGGAAGAGAGCTAATGCATGCTGAGCTTAATACCTGGGTGATGGTGCAGCAAGCCACCATGGCACATGTTTACCTATGTAACAAACCTGCACATCCTGCACACGTACCATGGAACTTAAAAAGTAAAATAGCAGTAATTTTAAAAAACAAAAACAAAGTTGTATTGAAGGTAGCAAACAATGTCATAAGGAAACACAAAGGCATAAAACGAAACAAAAAAAAGGAATGAAAGAGTTAAACTAAATTTTATTTACAGACATCATTTTTTTAATTACAAAATGGAAAGGAATCTATAAAAGTCTCAAAACCAATAAGTTAACTTAGCAAAGTGGCAAAATACAAATTAATATAAAATTGACTGTATTTTATATACTAGCAACAAACAATTGGAAAAATTAAATTAAAAAATTATTTGCAATAAATACATATATAATTATTTATAACATATCCTTAAGTTAAAAAATTAACAAAAGATAGGCAAGAATTTTACAATAAAGATACAATACATGCTGAAATAAATTAAGTGAACCTAAATGGAGATATACCGTGTTAATGGATTAGGAGGCTCAAAATTGCTAAGATGTCAATTGTCCGCAAATTGATCTATGGGTTCAATACAATCCACATAAAATCACAATTAACCTTTTTTTTTTTTTTTTTTTTTGAGACGGAGTCTCGCTCTGTCACCCAGGCTGGAGTGCAGTGGCCGGATCTCAGCTCACTGCAAGCTCCGCCTCCCGGGTTTACGCCATTCTCCTGCCTCAGCCTCCCGAGTAGCTGGGACTACAGGCGCCCGCCACCTCGCCCGGCTAGTTTTTTGTATTTTTTTAGTAGAGACGGGGTTTCACCGTGTTAGGCAGGATGATCTCGAACTCCTGACCTCGTGATCCGCCCGTCTCGGCCTCCCAAAGTGCTGGGATTACAGGCTTGAGCCACCGCGCCCGGCCATTAACCTTTTTTTGTAGAAAATGACAAGTTAATGTGGAAATTCAAAAGAGCTACAATAGCAAAATAATTGAAAAAGAAGAGTAAAGGTAAAAAATTTACACTATCTGACTTCAAGCCAAATTATAAAGCTATAGTAATCAAGATATTCTAGAATTGGCATAAGGATAGAAGAATAGATCAGTAGAGTAGAATAGGGTTCAGACATACATAGACCCACACATATACGGTCAACTGATCTTTGATATAAACATGCCATAGTAATTCAAAAGTGAAGGGAAAATAATTTCAATCAATGATGTAGAACAACTGCATAAATATAAAAAAAAGAAAATCACCTTGTGTCTGAACATTGCAACTGCCCTATTGGGATATGAACAATGATCTGAGATGCTCTTGGCTATAAAAAGCAGTAGGGAAGTTGAGTTGCTGGACTCACTACTACCTCCCTGCTACCCCACTGTGGTATTATTTCCTTGCATTCATAGGACACTAAAAACTACCACCACCACCACCAACAAAAAATCAATGAATACCTGCTATATGTTATAGAATAAATAATGTGGTATATATTTGTAGAAAACAGTGATTTTTTAAATGTCTCATAGGAAAGGGACTGATCATATTAAGTATTTGGAGAAAGAGAATACAAACAGCATATTAGAGCAAATTAGAGTGTAAATTATGGGCTTCTAATATTTGGGGGATTAATAAATTTTAAAGCAGCTCATAAGTTATAATCAAAGGTCTGACTTTAAAACCTTTCAAGCCAAATTCATTCCTCATTAAAGGAAAAAGTTTGAAATGTTTGCTATCAAATATTGACTTAACTGCTGTCAATATCAGAAATATTGATATTTAAATTCTCATAAACGTGGGCTGAAAGCATTATCAAAATCATGTCTGAACAAGCTGTAATCATAATGTAGACTAGTTTTTAAGACTGAAAAAATAAAGTAGGGATATTCTCTTCACAATTAATACCAGAAGTTCTTGTTACTAATAATCTTTCTGATACTTATAAAGAACAGTGACAATCAAACTTGATAGGCAGTAGAGTTCCTGCAACACAGTTTGGCCTAAGTTAGGCACTCAATAATTATGTGTTGGTAAATAAATGTTCAAGTAAATGAACTTAATGAAAGAACACTAAGCAAAGATTCATAAGTCTCAGCTCTACTGAAAATCCACATCATCTCTTGGAGATTTTATTTCTTCACGTGTAAAATAAGAATTATTATACTTGTGTATCTCTCAAGGCTACTATAAAAATCAGAAAAAAATATTAGATGAGAAAGCATGTTAGAACTAAGAGGAGATATAAATGAATCCTTTTGAGGCTAATAGAAAAAAGCCACATTTCTGACCACTCACAAGGAGTCAAGAGTAACTTTACTTAGTTGAAATATCAAGAAGTCCAGATGAAACTGGTGCTTGTAGAATTGAATGAATACACCTCTGGAACGTAAGCTTCACACTGATCTTTACTATAAACTGGACAAGGAGGTGACAACAGCTCCTTTATTTCTTAGATTTATTGCACTAACATAAACAGGATTGTTTCCTACATCTGGGAAAGAAGAGATTCTGCAAGAAATACATTTTGACCAAATGGTGGAATGGTCTTTGGTGTTTTTATCCAAACAAACAAAAAACCCAAAGCAATTGTGAAAGGAAACCAAAGAAAATAGCTCCTCTATTATCTTTATTTTAGGTCAAGCTATTTAGAAGCAAGTTCCTGCATTTTGGCTCAGGCCTAATGCTGTCACTCACTGAGCTTACCAGAATGGGAAAAGCTAGGGTTTGCATTCTAAACATCCACATTTGCGTTTCCTTTATATGACAAATGAAGGATCCTGACCTAGACCATAATTGCATAGTAAAAAGGATGAACTTGAGCTTGGTTAATAAAATAGGTTGATATCAGTACAGAGACTAATACAAGTACATTTATTTTAACTTTTCCAAATGTTGGAGATTCTTAAGGGAAAACTTTCAGTATCTGTTATTTTATATTGATTTTTTTTCTGGAACAAACAGAATGGGAGTATTAATAAGCTGTCTACTGAGAAGGATCCCCAAGTACAAGGAACTCGGATTTTTTCTGTAGAGTTATATGTATCCTTTCATTTGGCAGAAGAAATTAAACCCAAGGCCTGACTCACCAATTCCTATGTTAACCAGGATTACTATAAAATTCTGTTTCCTTTGAGATCCCCACAAATTCAGCACTGATCACATTTGTAGTCATGCTATACCTCAGCTCTCCTCACTACACTATGTACAATCAGAACAGCACCTGACAGGCATATGCACAATCATAGTAATTATTATTGAATGAGTAAATGAGTTTAAAAATTAATCTTAAATATTCTAAAATCCTTTTTTTCCCCCAATTTGCATTTAGACTGGGGTACATCTAACTTTTCTTTGTTACTTTTGTGGATTCTCTTTCTCATACTACTTATCTTCATGTATCTTGCATCTTGGATTTGGAAGTATATTTAACACAGGAGGTTCTTTGTCATTCTTGTTTCTGTCTTTGCATTTCTCTTCATTATGTCTACAAGTAGTTTTAAAATTATTCTTCCAAAGCTCAAAAAGCTTTCATTGTATCTATAAATATATCTTAGATTACTTTCTTCTTTTCTAATTTACCACTGCTAACACATAAGAAACCAAATGATTTTCATATATGGGTATTGTATCCGATCACAGCATTGAAATTTATTTAAGTTTTAAAAGTTTTGTGATTAAAATCTTAGGTTTATTCATGTAAGCTATCATATTTCAATAATTTATTCTTTCTTTTCTAATTTTTATTCTTCCCATTTTTATAATTATTATATTGCTGAATCTCTCCAGTACAGTATAATGTTGAACAGTCAAAACAATTTGTCTTCCTAACTTCAATGGGAATGTTGCAATATCATATGTACTGTTTGTTGTTCCATTATTGATAAAGACCCTTAATCAGGTTTAGGATTTACCTTATGTTCTTAGGTTTCTGGCTTATTTTTTTAATGACTGATTTCTGAATTTCATTAAATGTGTCTACATCTGTCTGGATAATATTCTTTTTTAACTTAATCGGTGTTCCAATACATTGCATTGGTAGTTTTTTTTTTTTTTAATTTTTGTAAACCTATTTCCTCATGAAGTATTATTACTGTTATTATTGTCATTTAATACATAACTGAAATAATTCAAAAATTATTTCTTTAGGATTTTACATCTATATTCATAACTGAGTGGGTCTACAATTTTAATTTCCTGGATTCTCTTTTACAAGCTTTGGTATCAAATTTAAAATAGTGTTAGTGAAAAAATT
This sequence comes from Rhinopithecus bieti, assembly GCF_001698545.2. NCBI lineage: Eukaryota > Metazoa > Chordata > Mammalia > Primates > Cercopithecidae > Rhinopithecus > Rhinopithecus bieti. The sequence goes on from NW_016813678.1 coordinate 788,556, forward strand.
AGAAAGCTTTCCCTTTTCTCCTCTACTCTCTGAAACTTGCCCTGGCTAGAGTGCAGTGGCACTATCAAGGCTCACTACACCCTGGACCTCCCAGGCTCAAGTGATCCTCCCACCTCAGTCTCCCAGGTCGCTGGGACCACAGGCGTGCACCACCATGCCTGGCTAATTTCTCTATTTTTTTTGTAGAGACCAGGTTTCACCATGCTGCCCAGGCTGGGAGTCTCTATTCTTTACATGTCCTTGAGTTATTGATGTATAGTTAATTTGTTATCAAGTTTTCTTTTTATATACTTTTTTCATTTCTGATATTTTGATCACACAAAGTTGAGATGAGAAATTTGTTTTATCACAGCTTTGGACATATTTATCTCCCTTCATCATTCCCTAATCAATTAGTATGGATTTCTCTTTCTCTGTAAAATAACTACTTGCAGATTATCAATAAAGTTTTCCAATAGTCTCTGGAATATTGCATGCCTATAAATTCCATGTCTAATGAATACCACTTTTAACCCTGCTGTAAGAATTCTTGTAGGTAGTCTTACTATGTTACCTCAAACTCCTGGGCCTAAGTGGTCTGCCTCTGCTGGCCTCAGCCTCCTACAGTGCTGGGATTACAGGTGTGAACCACTGAGCCCAGCATATTCTTTGTTAAATCTTTTGTTAAATATAGTGAACCCCAAGTTTCTCTTCAAATAATCAGTATGTCAGTATGTTCAGCTCTCTTATTCTTCAATTATCCATTTTAATGTTTAACTTCCTGGTTCTCTTCAGCTCCTCACTTCTAGTTTCAGTAAACAACTTTCCCACCAGTCCTAATCAGTAGTTCACATCTGTTCCCCTAGTCACCTGCTCCTTCCTTACTCATCCCAGTCACCTGCTTTGACCTGAGTCACCCTTGGTTACCTGCTCTGACCTAAGTCACATTTAGTTACCTGTTCCTAACCATCCTTCCCACCAAACCACTCATCCCACCACTCTGGCTCATACCTCTGCCCTCTTTAAAATAGCCAGTCAGAATTAACTTAGACTGTGCAGTCCAACCCCAGCCAATAGGGGAATGACACAGCAGTAGGGGCTACCTTGGTCAGGAATAAGAACTCCTGTCCCTCCCCGTCCAGGTGTGCTCTTGCCATTGTTTCATCTGCGAGGGGCACCCTTTCTGCAGAAAGTAAAAATTGCCTTGCTGAGAAAATTAAATTTATGTTTGAGTGCCATTTCTTTAAGGCACTGCGGAACAAGCATTTTGCATTTCTAACATTTTGAAACCACCTGCCAGCATCACACTGCAACAATGAAACACTGTAACAACACAACATTAAATATTAAAATGTCTCAACATTAAAGACAAAGCAAGATAACCACTATTACTATTATGGTAACCATGATATTCCTTCATAACTTCACTCAGAAAAATCAAAATATCTGAAATATATTAGAAGAAAACTGAGTACCTCTTCTGTGAGCTATAAAAGACATACATAAACGAAAAAATATTTTCTGTCTGTTGAAAGAAAAGCTTAATGTAGTTTAATATATTTGTATAATAATATAGTAATATATAAACTAATATATAATATATTATATACTTTATATGTTTAATATATTTATATGTAACATTAATTTATATACTAATATACACATTTCACCACCAAATTGATCTAAATATAAAATAATTCCAATAAAATACTATTTTTTTTTTTTTGAGATGGAGTCTTACTCTGTCACCCAGGCTGGAGTGCAATGGCATGATCTCGGCTCACTGCAACCTCCACCTCTGGGGTTCAAGTGATTCTCCTGATTCAACCTCTTGAGTAGCTGGGATTACAGGTGCATGCCACCACACCCAGCTAATTTTTGTATTTTTAGTAGAAACATGGTTTCACCATGGTAGACAGGCTGGTCTTGAACTCTTGACCTCATGATCTGCCCACCTCAACTTCCCAAGTTACTGTGATTACAGGTGTGAACCACCACGCGAGGCCAAAAATGCTATTTTTTTGTACAAACACAATCAAATATTTCTAAATGGACCTTCCTCTATTTGTTATTAGAAATCATTTATTTATTCATTTACCCATTTACTCATTAAATATTGAGGCTCTACTGTATGTCAAGCACTGTGCTAGGCAGAGGAATCACCAATGAAGACTATATTGTATAGGTTTATTTATTTATTTATTATTTTTCTTTTGAGATGGGTCTCACTCTGTCACTCAGGCTGTAGTGTAGTGGAGTGCAGACTGGAGCTTGGCTCACCAAACAATCCTCCCACCTCAGCCTCCCAAGTAACTTGGTCTACTGTGAGTCACCATGCCCAGCTAATTTTTTTTTTTTTTTTTTTTGTATTTTGGTAGAGAGGTTTCACCAATGTTGCCCAGACTGGTCTTGAACTCCTGGACTGAAGCAATTCACTCACTTTGGCCTCCCAAAGTGCTGGGATTACAGGCGTGAGCCACCATGCCCAGCTCAATATGTATATTTAGATCTCATTTTTATGAAACATATATTCATACACAAACAGAAGATACACCAAATTGTTAGAAGTAGTTACCTCAGGGTCCTAGGAATTTTGGTAACACTTTTCTCAGTTTTGCTTATCTTTTTTTTGTTATCCTGAGAAAAATTACTTGTGTAATTTTTGTTAAAGAAAATACTTTTTTGTATATGAATGAGATACATTATTTTAGAAATGCTAGAGATAAGACATAAAAAATCAATTTGCATCTACATATTTGCATTGTCCATGAGGTTTAAGGCAAATATTCCTATCTTAATTTCTGCTACAAATATATTCTTGAAGAAGAGAACACAAATGCTCATGCTTAATAAGCATAATACGAAATGTAGCTCTACCATCTGTTCATTTGCACTATATTATTTTAATCATTTTTTCTGACTTATCAATCAATATATTAAGAAACTGAATGTGTATGTGTGTGCGTGTATGTGTATATGTGTGTGTGTATAAAATGGACCAAATATAGGTTTTATTTCTTAGACTTGCAATACATATATATTAAATTGTGAAAAACCCTACTAGTCTGTTTTAATATGTAATAACAGTTCTCTGCCACAATAATATATTTTTCTATCTTGGCTTTACTTTCTGATGCTTAATTCCATAAAGGCTTTAATTCTATCACCAATAAATTTAATTTAGGCCAAGTATTTGTATTGTTCTCTTTTGCCAGATAAGAAAATAAAAGCTGAAAATTTTATTCAACTTTCCCACGACTACAAAACCTGTAAGTGTTAGAGATGAGATTTGGACTAAAGCATTCTGATTTCAGAATTAATTTTCTTAACCACCTCCTACTTTTAAGTTCCTGCATCATAATAGATATGTAATATGTTAACTGCTAACTGGTTATGCTTGTCACATTACACAAAGGGGAAAGCTATTTCCCACATGGTCTACAGTCATATTCAGGATGACCCAGAGACCAAAAATAAATATTTTAAGTAATTCAAGTTAGAATAAAAGGGAAGGAAGAAAGACATAAAGTGAGAAGGTCAATCAGATTAATACTGGAAAGGTTTTTGGTTAAAGGGGAAAGAATGTCATTTGAAGAAAAAATTAGTCATGATGTAGATGGGAAATTGACTTGGAAACAAATCACAGTTCTGAAATGATAATTCTTTGAGATTGTTGTGAAGTTTTCTCTACTTAAATTCTATATTTTCTGTGTAAAATGCTTGTATTTATAAATCAAAACTTATTTTGTGAGTTAAAACCACTCTATTGAAAATAAAAAATTATTGGCTTTCCAATAGTCAAAGAGAACTTAATAGTGAACTCTAAACTCTTCAAGTATAATTTCTATTTCTCTTTCCTATTTTGATTCAATTGTAATGCTACTCTTCTTATTAAGTTTTTGTTGTTCTTGTTATTTTGCTTAATTTAATGAAGTTCTTCCCTCTAATTATAGGTGTATATTTTGTGCAAGTTTTTAAAAATTAATTTTTAAATCACATAGCAGGTCAAGTATTAGAAGCAATTTCCATTTGATTTTAGTTGAATATAATCTGGGATATTTTTGCTAGTTGGTTTATTATTCAGATAGTTTTGATGAATAAAATACAAACTACTTTATTCTGAAATAAAATCAATGATGAAAATGTTTTAGTGGCTCATTAAATAATTATGACTTAAAAAAAGAAATAGTGTATCAAACAGCATTTGGAGGCAATAGAAATTAAAATAAATTTACAAAGAGAAAATGATTCAACATGTTTGCCATTTGTATTTCCCTTCATCTAATTTGCATAATATTCCATTCTCTGTAGTCATTCAGTAGTCAAAACTCACTGTTAGGTAATAATTGAAAAAGCAACCAAGATTTAGTGTTTATGCCGATCTCATTAGCATTAAATCTTGAGCAAACAGACCTGATGTGCAATGGAAAATTTCTCAACTAGAATTTCAAGATTTTCATAATGCATTTTGTTTTCAAATTCCTGTCCTGCTTTCAAACAGGTTACATAGAGGCACATGATTTTTCTGCGTAGTGTTTTTTACTTCTTAACTTTTGAAATATGTAAAAGTTCCAGTTTTAGTTGATTATCAAGGCTTTCTTCTTTTTCAGAAGTCAGATTTGTTCTTTCTTTGTGTGTGTGCGTATGCAAGCCTGCCTTAATAATCTACAAGAATTTTTAGTTATGGAAGATTGAATTTTAGTTATTGGTAGGAAGGTAGAAGGTATAAAATATAGAGCTCCATGTCCTTAATTTTAATTTATTAATAATTTGGGTTATGTTACACATAACATGGATAAATGCTTTTCTCCTCAGAAATCAAGATTTTATTTAATCGATATTTATTTAGTTTTATGATCCATGTCTACAAATCCCACAGATATCAGCTATTAATTCTAACATTTGGAAGGGCTTTTGTTTTTTGTGGGATTTGTTTGGAAGCAGGCAAGCAATTATAAAGATGGAAACCCTAGTCACAAAAAACTTGAAAACATACATTTTTTTTTCCTTACCATCCATCTGGCTCAGAACTTGAGTTTTTAAAAGATGTTTTCCTGCCCACGAGTTGATATTAGAGTCTGATAATAATACTCTAGTTTCCTTATGAAGGCTTAATTTGTTTTCCTGTGAACCCTTTTAGAAGAAACTGTATTCTTTTTGGTCACATTTGTGAAAGAGGGAAACATGCATATGGTCACCAAGTCCTCAAAATATCTTTCCATTGGATATGAAGGCAGAAGATAGTTTCTTAGTTCCTTGAAGGATGACACAGAAGGATGACACTGGTTTTCAGTGAGAGGTAAAAGAGGTAAACTGTGTGTAGCTCTTATCAGTGAAGGATATTGAATAAGAAATATTGTATACCCGTGTTAGTCACTAACAGACATAAGGTTTCTATGAGGAAGCCAGTCACTTGCTCTACAAAACACCTAGTAATTGTATTTCACCATGTGTTTCCAGATGCCAAGCAACTGTTGCTTATTTTGTTATAGATTTACTCCCTGCCAGTTTATTGTGTTTCAAACAATAGATGATGCAGACCATGGGAACTTCAGTTAAAATGTATTCCCTAAACATGTCCGGATGTCACACATAGATTTTTGGTGGGAAAACAAGGTAGATAAAGCAGTATCATTGACCATGACAAATAATATTTAAAGGTACTGAATTAGTATGAGGAAGTTTATGCTAAATTAAGATGTTTGGTTAGGGAAGGAAATGCTATCTATTTGAACATGGAAAGAAAAAATAATTTCTTCTGTCTGGAGATTTAATAGACAAAATGCTCAGGTTTGCCAGGTGTTTGTCAGAGTTAAATTGTTTTTTCATTAAGTTTTCATCCTTCTATTCTAATCATGTTCATTAATTTCGTTTCATTCTAAGGAGTAAGACTTTTTTTTAATGTCCACATCCCTTTTGTATTACAAGAGGTGGTAAATGTATTTTTCCACCAGACTATTTCTCAAAGGAGCACCAAAGTAAATTTTATTCCAGTCTTATCAAATCATAAAAAACATGAAGACCTTTTAAAGGAGGGCTATCATTTTATAATTTATTAAGAGTAGAAGCATATCATATAGTTCTTTAATTTCTTTACTGTGACAGAAAAAACACTGGTCAGGTGTATATGGCTAATGTTAACACNTACTGTGACAGAAAAAACACTGGTCAGGTGTATATGGCTAATGTTAACACAAGAAATTAAAATTCTTACTAACATCTGAGAAAAGTAAATGATTTTATGTCAGATTAAATTAAGGTTTCTGCATTAAAGGTGATTAAAATAAACATTTCAGAATTTATCCATATAAGTAAAATTTCCAGGAGATAACATTTAGCTTTAAGAGTAACTAGTGCTGTTTAAAATGACCTCTGCTTAGTTTTTATATTCTTGTTGCCTGAAATTTTTATGTAATATAAAACCATACTCACCTTTCATTAGATACTTTATATCAGTATACTCTGCATACTCAAAATAAATGCAAGCCAGCTGAGCTAATTCACAGGGTTATTTCACTGAATGTCAGGAAAACAGCTACCTAATCTGCTGGGATTTGGTTCATAGCCAAAGGAAGGCAACAACTTCTCTAGTCTGACTGAATCTGCTACACCACAACCAATTTCTTTAGCATTGAGAAACACAGCATGTCTCTACAGCTTGCCAAGGGCTAGATATTGTAGGTCATACTTGAGCCAAATAACATTTCTCATGTGACCCAGTGTATTCATTTAAGTATGTCTAACTAGAGTGCATTTCAATTACATAGTGAATTTAAACATGTGGCCTACCTTTAAAAGATGCTGTAACTTTAATTGAAAAGCCTTTTAGTGGTTATTCGGTTCAAAATTTTCTTATAATTTTTTAAAAGAAAAGGCTAAAATACTAAAATCTACATTTTAAATGTTAGACTATTAGGATATGGGGATGCATGGATGAGTGGATGGATAAATAAATGGATGGAGTCAATTGTGTATTTATAAAACAAATCTTACCTTTTGCAGTGATTCATTTGTTTTCCTCAATAGTTTGACGAATTTAAACTTCTTAACTATATGGGAATGAGGCAAAGCAGAAGATTTTAAGCTGAAGAATTAAAATTCACTGTTCTATTAAAGAACTTCAAAAAAAGATAAAATATCTCTGATAATTATAAAATAATGAACACAATTGTGGCTTACTTGTCTAAAAAGTCAAGTTTTATTTGAATTTTCAGGAACCTAGATATAAATAAGCCCGTGAGAAATACAAGATGCCTATCTGAGGAGGAAGCACCTGCTTTTATTTAATATCTAACTTGTATTTATAAAGTGGAAAAGAGGAGGTGATATGAACTATTGGAAAGTTCTTATGATGGGCTAGGGAGTTTATTAATACAATTTTATTTGATGTACCCTAAAAATGTATGAGATAGAGTTATCACCTCTACGGTTTTGGAAATCTTAAATAGCTATGACTATAGCTATTACGAAGTTAAGAAATAAGGAGCTTTCTCACGCCATGCAGAATTCCTTTTGTTACTGTTATTGTCAAGTTAATATAAGCTTTCTCAATATGATTGATTGAATCAATGGCTTCTGAAAACTTAGATTTTATAGATCTGTGGAAATAATTCAAGCAAGTAATCAAAAAATATTTTGGAAACTGACTTAATATTGCCAATTTTATTGGCAAAGTTAAGCCATTTTAAAATTGTATCTATTATCACAATTCTATTTTAAAATGTAAAAAATATAAAAGACTAAAACCTCAGAATGATAGACAGACTGTAAACTAATAAATGTAGCTTTAAAAAATCAACTGGATTGTCCGATGCAGTCTGATTTCAAACTGGACGGGTAAAACCTGTCCTAGTCCTCAAATTGGCATCAGGAAAACACTGATTTAGACTATCTCTTAGGAAAAAAAAATTGTAACGTCTAACATTCTAATCACTTTATTTTATAAGGAGAAAAGACCAGGTTATTCTACATCTCCAAAACTGATTTTAATAATCTTGACCTTGAGCTGCTTAAAAGTAGTTTTTCAACATTCAAGAAGAAAATAAAAGCTCTTCCTGGACTGAGTAGGGGCTAGAGAGAGTCAAAGAAAATGTAGTGTGCATGTCAACCAGTGTTGCAAAGAGCAGAGGCCTGGAAGAAGCACAGGCTCTACACAGATGACATTGAGTGAGGAGATCATGGCAGAGACACAGACACTGGTGCCCAACAGCCAAGTTCAGGTGCAATAGCCACTCCTTGGACAGAGGCTAACCTAGACCAATAGATGGCACAAAGACCAGAGTCCTCTCTCAATGCCAGCATTATATATACATGACCACAGACATTAGATAACCCCAGGAGAAGACCAGGAACACATAAGGAGAACCCCCAGAGGATGACATTTTGCCCTAGAAGTATCTTAAGATACTCAGAGTAACCTTAGAGGTAAACTGTTCAATTACAGAAATACAAAGTTATAGTTTAGTATATCTAAGGTGGGTTAACATTTTTAAACCACCCACAAATATTTGAGTTAAATCTATTATTAGAAAGGACAATTGGAACTTGATATCTTGCTTTTCCTATTCTGAAGAAATATTTATGGTGAGATCAGTAAATAGCATAACTGTTTGGCTGAAAGTTAAAAGAGACTCAAAGAGAATTAGCTAATTATTCAGGTCACTTATTTTAGTCCCTTAGAGACATTAAGCAATAGTACCACCTAATTTTAGTATATTTTCTCTGTCTTAAGAACATTTAGGAAGAAAACAGTAGTTTCAATTTTTTATAGGTTCTATTCAGAGAGGCATTAAAATCCTTAACCTATTTCTCACCGGAAGGAGAAAGGAAAAAAGAAAATTAAGTGCTGTTTGTTCATCCTTTGTAGTTCAGAATAAAGTATTGGTTATTTTTTAAATTCTACTTTATCGTTTCTCTTGCCTGATTTTTCTTCTGCCTTGGAACAAAGGAGGCTCCTTAAAAAGATGTTGTCAATCTGAGCAAAATCTGGGTTAAGATAAATTGAATGTTGATCCTTAGTTTAGTTTTGAATTGGCAAGTTTTAAAACAGAGCAATTCCAAGCAAAAGAAGTGTTTCCAAATGGTAAATTTTTTTTCTTCGTAATAAAAGGGCCCTGAATGTTGTATTAGTTTGTTTTCAAGCCGCTAATAAGTTGTACCCAAGACTGAGTAATTTACAAAAGAAAGAGGTTTAATGGGCTCCCAGTTCCACGTGGATGGGGAGGCCTCACGATCATGATGGAAGGTGAAAGGCACGTTTCACATGGCAGCAGACAAAAGAAGAGAACTTGTGCAGGGAAACTCCCCTTTATAAAACCATCAGATCTCATGAGACTTATTCACTGTCACAAGACCAGCACAGGAAAGACCTGCCCCCATGATTCAATTACCTTCCACTGGGTCCCTCCCACAACATGTGGGAATCATGGGAGCTACAATTCAAGATGAGATCTGGGTGGGGACACAGCCAAATAATATAATATGTTTAATCTCTAACTTATCTTTTTCCCTCCCCTGAAATTCTTTGCCTACTTCAAGGCAAACACTGATACACTGCACTACATGGTTGTGTAAGAAAAAGAGTATGGGCTCTCAAGTCACAGAATTCTAAGGTAAAATCATCTGTCTATTGGCTAAGCATAGCAAATAAAATACTTAGCCTTCTGGACCTGATTTTAAACATTTATTCTCAACATTATGATTGACAGCCCTTCATTCTGCCCCAGAGTTCCATCTACAAGATGGAAAAGCAAAAACAAACCCAATCCATAGTGTTTACAATTCTTGGCCAGCAAATTCTGTGTATTAGTTAGATATTGCTGCATAACAAATCATTTCAAAACTTAGTGGCTTAGGACAGCAACCCTTTACTATAGTTCACAAATCATGGGAAAGCTGAGTGGTTCTTTAGGTCTTGGCTGGGCTCCCTCATGTGTCTGTCATCAGCTGAGTATTGACTATGAGCCAGCTTTGCTGATCTTGGATGCTTTATCCAATGTACTTCTGTATCTGATGTGTTTATGACTTTGCTTAGGACAGCTGAGGTGACTTGGCTCTGATCCATCTGCTCTCTCATTCTCCATTAGGTTAGCCTGGGCTTGTTTATAGGAAAGAGGCAGAGATTCCAAGAGACAAGAAGAGAGTGACATTTCTGCTACATTCTATTAGTCAAAGCAAGTTACAGGGCCAGCTGGGGAGAAGCTGTAAAGTTACATTTCAGAAGACATGGATATAAGAAAGGGTAGAGAATTGTGACCATTTTTATCATCAACTATAGCATGTGTTTAATGTTTGGGAGAGAGGGGCAAGACATTACTGGTGCGAATACTATTAGCCAGTGTGCACTGAATATTTATTATATACTAGGTATATGTGATTATGTTTCAAAAATTATATGAAGTAAGGTTTTATTACTCCTATTTTATTAATAGGGAAACTAAGGCAATATGAGATGATATTTGTGTTGGACAAAAAATAACCTTAGCTTGTTATGAGTCCTAAGAACCAATTGTTAGAAAAAACAGAAAGAGGTGTCTCCCCTAGATTTTGATTCTAATACCCAAAATAGAAATGCTATCACCTATTTTTGTCTCTCAAATAACTGTTTTTGTTTTAATAGACTATTATAATATTGATCAGTGATATTCATACCTAAATGTCTTCTTATCTACATAACTGCTGCAGCGAATTACTACCAGTGTACTTACTATCTTTCATCTATTTTACCAGAACTTTTTGAGTGAGGTTGAACAACGGTACCATTTACCAGCACCTATTTTTGTTTTTGTGCAAAGCATGGTTACATCAAATATATATTTTTAACAGCTCTTATACTGATTAACTCCCTTAGCTGCAACCAGTTCATATGCCAGAGGAATGAAAGAAGAAAGGAGAAAGCACAAAATTACTGAAAGTTGAGTGGGTGATATGTTAAGATAAGAATGCTGTAAACTCGCTTAATCATAAAATATAGATGGTACCATGAAAACAATTTATCACTGTGTTATTTAGTAAGAACAAGATTAATTTTTTAGCAGTTTACCTAGTTTGTCTTAAAATTCCATTGTTTGGGAAGCATGATTAATTTTACCCTAGGGTTCATGGAAACTAAGAATTAGAGAGATTGAGTGAAAATATCTTTAATTATAAGTCAGAAGACGGTTCTGAACCTGATTCTCCATTACAAGCCAAGTGATTTTTTTACAAGCTAATTAATCTTTGGGAGTCTCATTTTCCTCATTTATAGTATTGAAATAATGCTACCTTCTCTCCCATCCTAACTGTATTTTTGCAAAATTTAAAGTTGATAATGTGAGGACAGGGTTTTGTAAACTGAAAAGAACTAAACAGCTATAAAGCATGGCTGATGTAACAATTCGGCATACATAAAGTTACTCCTGCTGCACTTGCCTCCATTATGAAAGTTTGAGGATTCCTTCTTCAAATGTGCACTCCAGCTTGTTACTAATTTAGACAGTGTTTTATTGTGTACATGGTAATAATATAGAGGAACAGATCAAAACATCTATATTATTAGAAGTTAATAAAATAGAGCCTCCATTTTGTGGGTCTGTGCTACAGAAATGGAACAGTTATGAATCACAAATATGTGTGTGTGTATACACACACATAATTTTTCTCTTCTTTTGTAACAATTTGCCAAAGGGGAATCACGGCAGAATTTATGACCTTCTAAGGAAGGTAGAATATCAGCAATTTGATAAAAGCAGAAAATGTAGCATGTGATAAATCTGAAAGGAAAAATCATGCCCAGAGAGTCATCTAAAGTTTCAGGGGTCTTGCTTGGTAGAAGGGAATGTAAGTTTTAGCTAAGAAAAAGTAATCCGTCATTGATGATAATATCAATAGTAGCTGTTGTGTATGGAGCGTGTCCTCTCTATTACCTCTTTATATGTACTGTCCTGTTTTTTCTTAACAATATCAGTATGGAGTATTGTACTCCCTCTACAAATAAAAACACAGACTTATAGAGGTTATATAATCTGACCAATGCCACACAGCTATTCAGTGAAAGGTGAAATCCTGTCCTTAGATTCAAAGCATATTGAGAAAATATCTATCTTATATCTCCTTTGCTAATTTTATTTCCTTTACTAATTCAGTCTGATGTTATAATACATAGAGTTATTACATACCTTATATCTGTATAGTGCTTTTCAACTACATCGTTCAGTGAGAACAAAATTCTTCCTCCCATTTGGAGAAGTTTGCCTATGAAGAAAATTAAACGTTTTCAAGTGTTGAGGCTGTTCCTTATCCCCACTAAGTTTGCATATAATCAGTAATAACATCAAAGATTTACTAGAGTGTCTATTCAGTGCCTTCACTAGGCACTATAGAGAAAAGAAAATGAATAATATTAATTACTCATTCTGGAGGAACTATGGCTTTCTTGGCAAGAACACGTACACACAAATAATATCAGTGCAAGGCAATGTTTACTAAAAGTCGAAAAGAGAAAGGAAATTTCCAATGAGAGGTCAGAAAAAAGAAGCAAGTAGGGAAAGAAAGGATTCTTTATAAAGGCTTGGCTATTTCAGTAGCATTACAGCTGACAGTTTCTGGATGAAGATGGAGGGAAATTATTCCTGGAAAAAAAAATGTAACATGGATTATAGAGACAATAAATGGTGGAGCATCTTCATTTTTCAGGTGGAGGAGTAGCAAGCAATAAAGTTGAAGAAGTAGTAGAGGTTTTTAAAGGCTGTGATAAGAAATTTTGATTGTATTAGTGTACAATGATAGAGACTGAATGAGAATCTAAAAAGAATAAAACTGTGCTTTAAAAGAACTCATCTGTTGGTATGCATGGAGGAGAAAAGACTGGTTACGAGAGGCCTAAGAAATACATTTTTTTGAGGGATCAAACAGACATTGAACATTTAGGATTTGCCTCTCAGCATAATTGGAGCTGATTAATATGGATTTGGAAGTTACACACGGAATTGACTTTTTGAAGTCTTGGAAGAAAATAACGAAGAAAATAAAAGGAAATAAACAAAGATGAAACAGGAAACTATTTGAAATGCTTGCATTTGGGATGTGAGAAGAAAAAGTAGAGGCCATGAAGGAAAAGAGAAGAACAGATTTTTAAAAAAATTCAAAGCACAGGATTCTACATTCTAATGGCTAATGTGAAAGATTGTATTAATTGTTGTAAAGTCCAATAGAAGTGCCATAAAAATAAGACTAGAAACTGGATTCTACCTTTAGGATTGGTAATCTCTGAGGGGATATTTTCAGTGCAGCATCAGAGCCAATTTTACTTATAAAAGGATGGACAGAGAGAAGATAAAAGGACTTTATATAAAGAGAGCCAATCCAGGTAATTTGATTCACTAATTCGACATTTTTGGAAGGCTGAAAGACTGGGCACAAGTTGCACTTTGCTGAAATCAAATGAATAATTTCCAAGACTTCTTTCCTTTAAGCCACATACGTGTAGGCAAAGAGTTCAAGTCTGACTTAGAGAATCAGATTTGAAATAATAAAAATGCTTATCCTGTGAAACTTTAGACACAAACTTGTGGTCTTTCATTGTAGGAACAAAAGAAAAAAGAAACCAAAAGAGTTCTGAAAATTGCCCTTTTTAATGCTGTTCCACAGAAAGGAAACAAAGAGTAAGCCAGTTTTCCAAAGTAGAAATAAAGGTGGAAGGAAACTTGCCTGGTAGGCGTGGCTGTCGCAGAAAGTCCAACATAAGTATGGTAGGAGTTACTGGGGTAAAAGAAAAAGACTACAACTTAGTGTTTATTATAGACTATAAGTATAGCATTTATTTTTAAAAAAACAAAAAGCATTTGTAAAGAATTAATCTTTGCTCATTTGAAGTGCAAAGACCAGGGGAAATTATAGAAAATTGGGGAAATTGCAGGCAGCTGCCATTTGTGGTCTTTAGCTGACATTGCTGACCCTCTATAAAGGAGTACCCAAATGTAAACTAGGAGAAGCAGCTTGCCAATGTTTCTTGTCCTTTTAAAGACATCAGAGGTAGGCTGTGTGTACTATGGCTTAAGTCTCTAAAATAGACTGTGAAGTATCCGAGAAATTCACAGTGTAAAACAAACAGTTAAGTGAAGCATCAAAAAAAAAAAAAAAAAAAAAGCACCAAAGTGGTATTCCCTTCATGGCCTGAAGATTGGAACCAAGTATCTGCTTGTTACAAGTGCCACACCCTACCTGCATGTGACTCTTCACCTGTTTATGCTTCTCAGTCACACAAAATCACACCGATTGAAAACACACACACACACACACACACACACACACTTTTCTAAGTAAAAAGTTTCCTTGGTGGTCAAATAGATAATGTGAATAAAGAAATGAAATTATTATTCTTGGTGAAAGCATTCATTTTCCTGCCAGCTGAGTCATATTTCTTTGTGTCATAAGTACATTATAGAAAACCTAAATCACACTGACTTAAATATAAATCAAATCTATTCATTAGCAATTTAAAAGTCCAGGTACATATATTTAATTCCAGGTGAGCTTTTATCCAGTGGCTTGAATAGTAGGCCCCATTCATTTCCATCTCTCTCCTCTGCCTTTTGTGGTAATGATTTTTATCCTTAGGCTTCAAAATTGGTCTCATTAGCAGTTTTAGGTTCTCTTCGTAGGGCGGGTAGCATTGCTTCTGACGGTCCTGACTTCACCTCCTCAGACATGCCTCTCAGGGGAAAAAATGGAGCCATTTTCCACTGACGGGCCTCACAAAATGTCCTCACATCTCATCGATTCTGATGGAATTATTTATCAAAGGTTGGGATATGCCAATGGCTTAACCGGGATCACTGGAATAGAGAATGGAGTAGATAGTGAAATCAATTTCACCACCATCACTTATCACGAAAATAGAAAAGAGTGATTCCCCAGAGAACCACTGTAGTGTTATTTTACTTCCCTTTCTTTCAAACAAAAATAAATGAAAGAGAGGGCATGAAATAATACTATGTGACAAAAACAACTGGTGCTTGCTACAATCTCTCTTAGATTATTTAGTTGAGAGATGGTCAACATAAGAGTTTGTCCCCGACCAGAGACAACTAGTTGCTTAATCATATTATACAAAGTAGAGATGAGAGCAAATTTCAGGCTCACTTAATCTGTCACTCAAATATTAATAGTGAATCAGAAGAAAAGAAGAGAGTTTGGAAGACAGAGTACTGTTTTCCTGGCATTCACCTAAAGAGAAAGTTCATACCAGCCAAAATAATGCTCTAGTAGGTTTATCTCCCAAGCCAGATACCTTTTTTTCTGATTCTGTATGCTCGTCAGTACATCCCCATCAGAATACAGTATTTAGTATTAAATACTGTATTGGTTATTAAATTAATTGTCATGAAAAAGTCAGTATCTGGAAAGGGTGACTGCTGGCCTAGGTTTTCACCTGGCCTAATCAAACTTTTATAATCAATACATAAACAGAAAGTATTACTGAATATGTGCTATGACTTGGCTGCCCATCTGATTTTAAGATCTATATTGTTGAGAGGCTGGCGTATGTGGAGCTCAGATGAAAGAAAAAACATGAAGCCTTTTCTGACTTTTAATCTGCATGCAGCACTACTGCAAGAAATTTTCTACCTGGACAGTAAGAAGTATGCTGAAAATTTTAGGAAATAGAAGAGCTTATATTTCTAACCAAAACTTTCTCAGCGACTTATGAATTCAGCAAAGATTCATGAAGAAGAAAAGATATTTGATAAGTGATGGTAACACCATTCCAAAGTAAAATTAATCTTTAAATATTGATTTTAATTTTAAATAATGCTGTAGGGAAATTGGGGAGGACAACTAATCTCTCTACCATTATATTAACCTGAGCAGAATACTCATTTTGAAAACTCAGTCTCATAAATACTGATTCTTATAAATCATGGGTTCTAGATTTCCTGGAGGCATACAGAGTTGTTTTATGTCTTCAGTGGTTGAAAAAATTAGTCCTAATTCTAATACCTGTTACCATCCTTTGATGATGATATAGTAACAGAAATAGCTTTCTGATCTATGTAGAAAATTTAACTATATATATAATTCAAATGAGTAATATTTAATGATAAAAATAGAACAGCACTAATATTCCAAAGTGATTTTTTAAAACCTTAAATAAAGTTAATTTTAGCACTTATTGTTTCCAACTTAGATAATATTTAATTTGATACTAGTGGGAAGCAAGAGAGGCTTGGCTATATTTTGATGAGGCCTTTGCAGAAAAGACCTTGAAAAAAACCTTTTTTCTATTACAATTAAAAAGAAAGGCTTGTATGTAACTGGCAAGATTTCCATGTTTTAAAAACAGTGTTGTCGTTTTTTTTCTTTATAACAGTTACTTATCAACCATAGTGGCCTTTGTTTTTAACTCCGCCTATGCCATATCCTTCAAGGGCATGCTTCACTTTCAAATTAGTTTTAGAATCATATTCTACTTGCATACACATGTTTATAACAGCACAACTTTCAACTGCAGAAAGATGAAACCAAACCAAATGTCCATCAATCAACAAGTGGATAAAGAAAATGTGATATATTTATGCCATGGCATACTACTCAGCCATAAAAAGGAACAAGATAATGGCATTTGCAGTAACCTGAATGGGACTGGAGACCATAATTCTGAGTGAAGTAACTCAGGAATGGAAAACCAAACATCAAATATGTTCTCACTCATATGTGGGAGCTAAGTTATGAGGATGCAAAATGATACTGGACTTTGAGGACTCAGGGGAAAGGATGGGGGTTGGTGAGGGGTAAAAGACTACACATTGGGTACAGCGTACACTGCTCAGGTGATGAGTGCACCAAAATCTCAGAAATCATCACTACACTTATTCCTGTAACCAAACACCACCTATTCCAAAAACCTATTGAAGTAAAATTAATTAATTAATAAAATTTAGAGTCATATTCAAGTATGTCCTTATTTTCTCACTCTTTATAAATAATGAAATCATATGGAATCTCATTTATACTCTGTATTTTCCTAGTTCCCATCATCAAATTTTTGGTTCTTTCAAAATAAAATTTTATTCCACTTATGACCGGCAAATCCTCTTTAGTCTGAAGATTTAATAAAAATTAGGGAATAAGATTTGGATTATAGTAGAAATTTTAAATCTTACATCTTATATTTATATTGATATATATGTAGGTATACATATATGTATGTGTATATATAGAGAGATAGAGAAAGAGAGATTTTATCTTCATAATCAAAAGGTATAATAGTTTTCCAATATAACTAAATCCTAACATGAAATGAACAATAAGTTTAAAGTAAGGACACACTTACTTAAAAACTCACCATTCTCAAAAGAATATTCCTGAAAGAATATTCTGAGCCACACTCCCCAATCCCCTCTCCAGAGACAGAGTCTTGCTTTTGATCTCTCGCTCAGGCTGGAGCGCAGTGGCGCGATCCAGACTCACTGCAACCTCCACCTCCCAGGCTCAAGCAATACTCATGCCTCAGCCTCCCGAATCGCTGAATTACAGGTATGTGCCACTGCGTCTGGCCAAATATTTTATTTTTAGTAAAGATGGGGTTTCACCATGTTGACCAGGCCTGTCTTGAACTCCTGACCTCAAGTGACCTACCCGCCTAGGCTTCCCAACTAAAAGAATATTCATAAAAAACAATATTCTGTCACAAGATCTCTCAAGATTTTTCTAATTTGTATTCCCTGATGAAAAGATCTGTATTTTCCTAATGAGTAATGATGTTGAACATCTTTTTATCCGTATACGTTTTGGGGAGGAAATGTCAATTCAAATTCTTTGTCAATTGTTAATTGGGTTGTATTTTTATTATTGTATGAGGTCTTTGTATATTCTGGATACCAGTCTCTTATCAGATATATGGTTTACCATAATTGTTTCCCATTCTGGGTGTTGTCTTTTCATCTTCTTTTTATATTTTTTAAGAGCATGCTGTAGATAGAATTTTTTTGGTTGCCTCATACATTCAAAAATCTGAATAGTACAATTAACTATAAATAAATTCAATCTTCTCATTCAAGGAGTTGCAAATAAAGTTTAAATAGAAACTTCAAATTCCTCTGGGTTTACATTTTTAAAGACACTCTTAGATTTACTGAGAGAGCATATCAAAAACCAGATCTAAAATGTTAAAGCATAAATTTTAATTATTGGATCTACTATTCTGACCCTTGAAACCCAGTTCTGCAGGACAGAACAGCTATTTCACTCCAACCTACAGCTAAAACATGAAGTAAAACAGATAGATACACACTAAATCTTGCATTAAGTACTGAAAGAATCATTACAATAATTTAGGGTAGAAAAATTACCTGTGTCACTATCTTGCATAATTCCACTCCTTCCTTCAAAAGAAGCAATTCAATGGCTTAGCTCTTTCCACAAGGTTTAAAATGCATTGCAGTCCACTTCTGTCCGCAATTCCTTCTTCCACAAAAATGTGAAACTAACGATTTCCATGATGGCTGCTGGCCAGGCACAGGGGCTCTGTGGGCTGTCCCTGGACCCCAGGAGCTGAGGAAAACAAAGAGGATTTCCAGCCATTGTCCTCTGTAGCGCTGAGCATCACCACCACCACTGTTAATTTCTTGATGGTATCATTTGCAGGACGAAAGTTCTTAATCTTGATGTAACCCAATTTATCTATTAGTTCTTCTGTCACTTGTACCTTCATTTCATATCTAAGAAACCATTGCCTAATCCAAGTAAATGAAAATGTACTCCTAAATTTTCTTCTAAGAATTGTGTAGTTTTATCTTTATATTTTGGTCTGTGATTGATTTTGAGTTATTTTTGTGTGTGTGTTGTTTAAGGAAAGAGTCTAACTTCATTCTTTGGCATGCGGATATTCAGTTGTTTCCAGCATCATTTGTTAGTAAGACTGTTCTTCCCCTGATGAATTGTCTGACGTCCTTGTCAAAAATGAATTAATTATAAATGTAAGAGTTTGTCTCCAGACTCTAATTATACTCCATTGACCTATAAGTCTATCTTTATGCTAGTATATGTTGCCTTGATTACTGCAGCTGTGTATGGGAAAAAGTTTTAAAATCAGGAAGTGTGAGTTCTCCAACCTTGTTTTTTTCAAGAATTTTTTTTTTTTTTTTTTTTTTTTT
>NW_016813678.1:808984-814391 GCF_001698545.2 Rhinopithecus bieti
TTTAGTTTTGTTAATTTCATTCTATTATTTTCAACTCTATTTTCATGCAATTTTTTTTTTTTTTTTTTTTTTTTTTTTTTTTTTAATGGTTTTTTTTTTTATAAAGGGTCTTTCTCTGTTGCCCAGGATGGGCACATTGTGTTATATTTTTATTCATCAGAAGAAACTTTCTAATTTCCCTTATGATTTATTGACCAACTGTTTAGTAATATGTTGTTTAATTTTTATGTTTTTGTGATTTTTTAAATTTAATTTTGTTGTTGCCTTCTAATTTAATACATTGTGTTTGGAAAACAGTTTGTATACTTTTATTCTTTCCATATTTACTGAGGCTTGTTTTATAGCCTAGCATGTGATCTATTGTGTAGTTTGTTCAATATGCACTTGAAAAAAAATGTGTATTTTGCTATTGTTGGGTAGAATATCGTATAGATATCTGTCATATCTAGTTGGTTCATAGTTTTGTTCAAATATTTTATGTTCTTATTGATCTCCTGTCTACCTGTTATTGAAACTGAATTATGGAAGTCTCCAACTATTATTTTAAAATTATTTATTTCTCCCTTCAATTTTATCAGTTTTGCTTCATGCATTTGGGGGACTCTGTTTTTAGAGGCATATGTGTTTATAATTTTACATCTTTCTCATGGATTTAATCTTTAATTGTGAAATAACCCTTTTGTTTCTAGTAATATTTTGTTGTAAAGTTTATTTTGTTTAATATTAGTATAGCCACTCCAGTTCTCTTATGGTTGCTGTTTTCATGGGGTATCTTTTTCCACTCTTTTACTTTCAGCTTATTTGTATCTTTGAATCTAGAGTATGTGACCTGTAGATAGCACAAATTTGGATCTATTTTTTCACCCAACCTCTAATCTCTGTCTTTTGAATGAGTTGTATAATAAATTTACAGTTATTATTATTATTGACTTGTTTTGATTTATGCCTGCCATTTTGCTTTTAGTTTTCTATATGTCTCATGTCTTTCTTGTTCTTCTGTTCATTTTTACTGCCTTTTTTTACATTAAATGGATATTTTCTCTGTGATACTGTATTTCTCTGAGAATTTTAATAACATATTAATAAATTATTTTCTTTTTCTTGTATGCAGGACTTTCAACATACATAATAACCTATAACCTACTTCAGATGTATATAAGTGAATTATAGTGAAATAAAGGAAGTTTACTCTTACACAGCTCCATTTATGACCCCTTGTATTGTGTTATTATTGTTATGCTTATTATATCTATATATGTTATAAACACAATAATACATTGGTAAAATATTTCTTTAAGTAATCTTATGTCTTAAAGAAGCTGAGAGAATAAAGGGGAACAAGTAAATAATTATTAATATAAAATGTTTGCTAAATTAACTTTCTTATTTCCTATTTATTATTCTCTTCATTTCTTTCTGTGAATTTGAATGACCATTTATTGCCATTTCCCTACTCCAACAGAACTTTGCTTCCACTTGCATCCTGTGTGCTCTTATTGTCAAAGGTTATTTCACAATTGAAAATTACATTTCTGTGAGTCCAAATATATAATTATATATTGTTTCATCAAATTTTGTAAAGTTTCTTTTTAAGATAAGAGAATAAATATGCAATTATATGCTATTTTATAATTACCTACATAATTGCTTTCATTGGCACTCTTTTTTGCATGTGTGGATTAAAATTAATGTCTGTTGTAACTTGCTTTTAGACAGAAGAACTCCCTTTAGTAAGGCAGGTCTGTTAGCAACAAATTCTCACAGCTTTTTGTTTTCTGGGAATGTCTTTGTTTCACTTTTATTTTTGAAAACTAGTTTTCATATATATATATATACACACACACACATATGTGTATATATATATATGATTATTTATTGGCAGTATTTCACTTACAGCATTTCCACACACACACCACTGCCATCATGGGTTGATTTTGCTGCTGTTTGCTTAGTGCTTTATTTATTTGTTCAATGAGTTGACTGAACTGGTCCTGTGAACATCTGTATTCCCTCCGTGTACAGCCTCTGATGTCTCTATCAGATATTCTTTCTAATTCTGTCTTCTAGCCTGGCTGCCTAGAGGTTGCCTCTGGGACAGTATAACCCACTTATTACTAAAAGTTGTGCTTACGTTCCTTTTGCCAGTTAGATTTTTACACTTTACCATTGCATGTGTGTGTGACTTGGAAGCCACTATCATAGTTTAAGTTTATGCTTCTGCCCTGTGTTCAACCAGGGATTAATAGCTTTGATTTTACACTTCTGATAATTCCTGAGAAGGCACAGTTTGGGGCATGCAAATAGTCTACACTGCAAAGAATGAGTGTTATTTTATTATTAAAACTGTCTTCCTAGGAGTTGCCCCCAGGTGAGTGTAGCTTATAATTAAATTAGTGGTTGATCAGGTTGTGCTTAAGCCCCTACTGCCAATGAAGCTCTACTCTTTGCTAATCGATTTGTATGCTGTTTGGGAAACATTTCCAAGTCTGCTCCACTCCCTGCTCTATTGCTTATAAATGTGTGATGTCTAGAGTTTTCACACAGCACTTCTTACCCACAGGATTCACTGTAATCCCAGGAGAGCTCTTCTTCGGTGTCTCTTTTTCTGGTTTTCTCTGTTAAACTTCTGGTTTCTCTGTCATTTTGCATTTTCTACTTGCATTACAGAGCTATGAGAGCCCTTTTAATTACTCTACAACAAAATCTCCATTAATTTAGACAACACCTTTTAAAACATGAAATTTTCCATACTTTGTTCCACTTAAAGTCATTCTCCTCAGGTAGAGCTACAGAGTTCTTTGTCCTTAAGACCTATCTCTCCTTCTGAATAGAATCTCTGTGCCACTGCCTAAAAACTGGAGGCAGAGACAGTGACCTGCCTCTACAGAGTGACATTTCTGGTGCATGAGTGAGTGCACTCACTGGGGACATGATATAATGGTCCCTAGTCTTCTTGACTTGCCTCTCCCAGAGTAAATTCTTTACCTTATAAGTGAGCTGGGGCAGGAGCTATTGGAGCATTGTTGTGTGATTGGCATGGCATGCTTGAGTACAGCTTCTATCCTATGAACGAGGCTTGAGTAGGGGAATAGAGACCTAGTCCTGTCAGCCACAGTTGCGTAGAATAAAGCTTCAGCATTATAGGGCTGAGGAAGATGAAAAAAATGAACAGCCTACTCCTCACCAGGCCAAAAGATGATGGGGCTCCCTCTCTCCACAGGTCCCAGAATTAGGGTTCCTGGGGGGCAGTTTTCATAAGATGGAGAGAGTGAAAAGAAGAGGAATGGAGTATGTTGTGGCTCAAATGTCACAGACTCTATCAAACTTTCCAAGATTTAGTAGATTTTTTGAATGAATATTTCTCCCTCTTCTACATGCCCATAGGACAATATCCAATACTTTATGCGATCATTTTCATAATTTTACCCAGTTAAATTATTGTTTGTTAGGAAAAGAGTATGCCTTGCCACTCACTCCTTCATTTCAGACTGGGCTTACAAAATACTTTTGCTGTTGAAAGTTGAGAACATAAATATTCTAGTAAAAATGTTTTAAAAGAACGTTGGTAAGCCTGTTTGAAAAAAATGATTTATTACAAGTCATAAAACAGAGTTTTCTCTGGCTGATTGAGTAGAGTTATGCTTTGTTTTAGAACAACACGTACAATGCCTCTAAAGTGTTGTTTTGGTCACTGAAAGTCAGAGGGAAGGGGGATTGGGCAGATTTCACTCTTTCTAACATTACTCCTATGTTCACCACAATGATATTAAAAGCAAGGGAGCAATATAACACCCATTTTATCCGTAAGGAAGGGTCTCATCTAGACTTGATAAGGCTAAACACAGACTGTCAAATGACAAGGACCACCATGTGTGAAACTGCTTAAGCATCCTGAATGAGTTCTACCCATACTCTGAAATTTCATTCCAATAACTGATAACTTTATGGCATATGATTATCTTGAAAATTTCCTGCTATTTAAATAATACCAGGAATCAACCGTTTTGTTTGTTTGTTTGTTTGTTTGTTTTTTGAGAGAGAGGGAGGGAGGGTCTCATTTTATCACCCAAGTTGAGTGCAGTGGCATGATCACAGCTCACTACAGCCACAATCTCCTAGGTTCAAGCCATCTCCACTTCAGTGTCCTGAGTAACTGAGACTATAGGAACATACCAAAACATCTAGCTAATTTTTTACTTTTTGTAGAGACAGGATCTTAATATGTTGGCTAGGCTAGTCCTGAACTGCTGGATGCAACCAATCCTCCTGCCTTGGCCTCCTAAAGTGATGGGATCACAGGCGTGAACCATCACACCTGGCCAGGAATCAAACTATTGAGGTGATGATCTCTAGCTAAGGCCTGGTTGCAAAGAATAGTCAGTATCATATACATTCAGAGGTTCAGAGGTGGGTAGAATTTTTCTTTTATTATTATACTTTAAGTTCTAGGGTACATGTGCACAACGTGCAGGTTTGTTACATATGTATACATATGCCATGCTGCTGTGCTGCACCCAGTGACTCGTCATTTACATTAGGTATAACTCCTAACGCTATCCCTCCCCCTCCCCTCTCCCACAATAGGCCCTGGAGAGCGATGTTCCCCTTCCTGTGTCCAAGTGATCTCATTGTTCAATTCCCACCTATGAGTGAGAACATGAAGTGTTTGGTTTTCTGTTCTTGCGATAGTTTGCTGAGAATGATGGTTTCCAGCTGCATCCATGTCCCTACAAAGGACGCAAACTCATCCTTTTTTATGGCTGCAGGGTATTCCATGATATATACGTGCCACATTTTCTTAATCCAGTCTGTCACTGATGGACGTTTGGGTTGATTCCAAGTCTTTATTATTGTGAATAGTGCCTCAATAAATATACGTGTGCATGTGTCTTTATAGCAGCATGATTTATAATCCTTTGGGTATATATCCAGTAATGGGATGGCTGGGTCAAATGGTATTTCTAGTTCTAGATCCTTGAGGAATTGCCACACTATTCTCCACAATGGCTGAACTAGTTTACAGTCCCACCAACAGTGTAAAAGTGTTCCTATTTCTCCACATCCTCCCCAGCACCTGTTGTTTCTTGATTTTTTAATGATTGCCATTCTCACTGGTGTGAGATGGTATCTAATTGTGGTTTTGATTTGCATTTCTCTGATGGTGAGTGATGATGAGCATTTTTTCATGTGTCTGTTGGCTGTATGAATGTCTTCTTTTGAGAAGTATCTGTTCATATCCTTTGCCCACTTTTTGATGGGGTTGTTTGTTTTTTCTCTTGTAAATTTGTTTGAGTTCTTAGTAGGTTCTGGAAATTAGCTCTTTGTCAGATGAGTAGATTGCAAAAATTTTCTCCCATTCTGTAGGTGGCCTGTTCACTCTGATGGTAGTTTCTTTTGCTGTGCAGAA
>NW_016813678.1:817322-831357 GCF_001698545.2 Rhinopithecus bieti
ANNGTGAATCTGGCAATTATGTGTCTTGGAGTTGCTCTTCTCGAGGAGTATCTTTGTGGCGTTCTCTGTATTTCCTGAATTTGAATGTTGGCCTGCCCTACTAGGTTGGGGAAGTTCTCCTGGATGATATCCTGAAGAGTGTTTTCCAACTTGGTTCCATTTTCCCCCTCACTTTCAGGCACCCCAATCAGACGTAGATTTGGTCTTTTTACATAATCCCATATTTCTTGCAGGCTTTGTTCATTTCTTTTTACTCTTCTTCTCTACACTTCTCTTCTCACTTCATTTCATTCATTTGATCTTCAATCACTGACACTCTTTCTTCCAGTTGATTGAGTCGGTTACTGAAGCTTGTGCATTTGTCACGTAGTTCTCATGTCATGGTTTTCATCTCTCTCAGTTCTTTTATTATCTTCTCGGCACTGATTATTCTAGCTATCCATTTATCCATTCGTTTTTCAAGGTTTTTAGTTTCTTTGCACTGGGTACGTAGTTCCTCCTTTAGTTCTGAGAAGTTGGATCTACTGAAGCCTTCTTCTCTCAACTCTTCAGAGTCATTCTCCGTCCAGCTTTATTCCATTGCTGGTGATGAGCTGCATTCCTTTGGAGAGGGAGATGTGTTCTGATTTTTTTAATTTCCAGCTTTTCTGCACTGCTTTTTCCCCATCTTTGTGGTTTTATCTGCTTTTGGTCTTTGATGATGGTGACGTAGTGACGGGATTTTGGTGTGGATGTCCTTTCTGTTTTTAGTTTTCCTTCTGACAGTCAGGACCCTCAGCTGCAGGTTTGCTGGAGTTTGTTTGAGGTCCACTCCAGACCCTATTTGCCTGGGTATCAGCAGCAGAGGCTGCAGAAGATAGAATATTGCTGAACAGCAAGTGTTGCTATCTGATTCCTGCTCTGGAAGCTTTGTCTCAGAGGTTTGCCCAGCCGTGTGAGGTGTGAGATGTCGTTCTGCATCTAGTGGAGGATGTCTCCCAGTTAGGCTACTAAGGGGTCAGGGACCTACTTGAGCAGGCAGTCTGTCCATTCTCAGATCTCAACCTCCATGCTAGGAGAACCACTGCTCTCTTCAAAGCTGTCAGACAGGGACATTTACATCTGCAGAGGTTTCTGCTACTTTTGTTTAGCTATGCCCTGTCCCCAGAGGTGGAGTCTACAGAGGCAGGCAGGCCTCCTTGAGCTGCGGTGGGCTCCACCCAATTCGAGCTTCCTGGCGGCTTTGTTTACCTACTTAAGCTTCAGCAATGGTGGGTGCCCCTCCCCCAACCCCACTGCGACATTGCAGTTAGATTTCAGACTGCTGTGCTAGCAATGAGGGAGGCTCCGTAGGTGTGGGACCCTGTGGGCCAGGTGTGGGATATAATCTCCTGGTGTGCCGTTTGCTAAGACCCTTAGTAAAGTGCAGTATTAGTGTGGGAGTTACCCAATTTTCCAGGTATTGTGTATCTCAGTTTCCCTTGGCTAGGAAAAGGAATTCCCTTCCCCCTTGTGCTTCCTCGGTGAGGCGATGCCTCGCCCTGCTTCAGCTCTCATTGGTCGGGCTGCACCCGCTGACCAGCACCAACTGTCTGACACGCCCCAGTGAGATGAACCCAGTACCTCAGTTGAAAATGCGGAAATCACCTGTCTTCTGTGTTGCTCATGCTGGGAGCTGGAGGCCAGAACTGTTCCTATTCGGCCATCTTAGGCGTGAGGTGAGTAGAACATTTTATGGGACCCTAAGAGGATGCTATAAATTATGGCAAACTTCAGGCCCACTTACCTCCCTAAAACCTGTCTCATTCCTTCATAACAAGTCAGGCTTAACAAGACATTATCTCTTAGATTCACAAGACAGAAAAATCTAAAAATTAGTTGAAATGATGTGGTAGACAGACAAATGGCCCCTCAAAAATGTCCACGTCCCACTCTCCAGAAACTATAAATATGTTATGTTACATAATAAGGAGGAATTAAATCTGCAGGTGGATTTAAAGTGCTAATCACCTGGGCCTTAAAATAATGAGATTATCTGGATTATCTAGATGTCCCCAATGTAACCAAAATGGTCCTTAAAAGGAGAAAAAGGAGGCAGAAGAGTTACAAAGTGATAGGACATAAAATAGACTTCACAAATGATACAAAATTTCAATTAAACAGGAGGAGTTTAAGATATTTACTGTACATCATTATGATTATACTTAATAACAAAATTGTATACTTGAAAATTGCTAAGAGAGTAGATTTTAAGTGTTCCCACAAAATAAATGGCATGTGAGGTAATACATGTGATTAAACATTCCACAGTATATATGTATTTCAGAACATCATTTTGTATACTAAAATATATACAATTTTTATTTGTCAATTTAAAAACAAGATATACTTTTTTTAAAAAAAGAAAAGACTTGACTGTTATTGGCTTTGAAGATAGAGGGAAGCTATAATCCAAGGAATGAAGTAGGTTTTAGAAGCTGAAAAAAACAAGAAAAGCAATTCCTGGTCAGAGCCTCCAGAAAGAATGTGGCCCTGCTGACATCTCGATTTTAGCACATGAGACTCATGATGGACTTCTGACCTTCAGAACCATAAGATAATAAATTTATGTTGTTTTAAGCCACTAAGTTTATGGTAATGTGTTATAACAGCAATAGAAAACAAAAATAAGGTCACTGAATTCTAAACTTTCATTTTACAAACGAGGTTACAGAAGAGGGAAGAGACTGGCTAAAAATCCCACAGGTAGTGAGATTTGTCCAAGCATAAATAAGTGTATATACTCCATACACTATAATTATCTATTTTTTTCATTTCTCACCAGACCTGTGAAAACTTCTTCAAGGGCTGGAACTATTTAGTAACCACTGTTATAATTTGTCTAATTATATCCAGCATCCTAGATATATATTTATTCATCCATTCAAATGTGGATTAAGCAGTTTGAGAAAACATTTTATGTTTTCTCCATTCTCCGGGATATGATATATCTAAGTAAGAGAACTTAAAACACTTCAAGGCCAATCATTTCTATAAATTTCTCATCCATATTGTGTTTTACTCTCCCTTTTTCAATGTCTACTTTACCTTTAATCCAAAAGCCTTTTTTATCGACAGTGAAGATATAAGCAAAATAGTACCATATGGCCACATCTGTATACATCACATACATGTCGGTAAAATATATAGGCTTCAGTTCACTTTAATTTACTAAATTAGTGCAGAAGAGGGGGATCTATTGATCTACTAGACAAAGGTACTACTTTGGATTAAAAGTTGAAACCTACAGTTTATACATTTGAGTACTTACAGGCTGCATTGGCACACTGTAACACTTAAAAATTAAGAGATTTCATATTATGCAGTTCATTTTGAGAATGTGGAGGATCCTTCATCACCAGGACTCAGATTCTGTCTGGTAATACTCAGATATTGCTGAGTAACTGCCTAACCTTCTGATGGACAGGCTCTCTCCCATTTTTCTCAGTCCCTGACAGTCCTGAGGATGCTCTAGGCGGTGAGGCTGTGTCAGTTGCCTCCCACATGCAATGTATCTGAGGCACTACCAGAAATCGAGAATGGTAATATTGACTGACTCTTCTTAAAGCTGGCCTCCTTTCACTCACTTCTGTTACTGGTCTAGAGGGTAAACAGACAAGCCAAGAGAAGATTGGAATATTAGGACAGTGTGCGCAGTAATACAGATCAGCAGCATACTATGGAAAAGAGGTTTACCAATCTCAAAGCCGCCACATCTTTTACTTTAGTTCAGTGTAACTGTGTTTAAGAGTCCAAGAGATGCTGTGAATTCTGTTAAGTAAGTTGCCTGGTAAACTGGTTTCTGGCCATGGCTGCAATGCCAGCTAGACTGTGGTCTTTTCCTGGCACAGTCTCAATGAAACAAGGGTGTGCTTTGTCCCACCCAGAGACTGAATATTTTAACAGTCATGGATTTGCTTCTCACAGGTGCTAGTTTCAGCCTTGCTGGTGTAGGTCATATTCTGGCGGGAGGCTCTGGATGAAAGTTTTCAAGGCTGAAAATATAGCCTAGAAAAACATGGAAACAATGTGCTCTTGTAGATTTGGATTTCTTCTTCCGGAAAGAATTCTAACATTTCTACCACATTCCCAGCAGGAAAGACTTCTTTTCTTCCTCTTTTTATTTTTTCTGCTTACTAACATGGAATGTCAAGCATTCCGGGGAACTGCGAATTTCAGAATCATGATAATTTGTAGTTTCCTTGGTTGGTAAGGTGGGATGGACTAGGATGGCAAAACAGAGAATAATTCCCTTTGGAGTTTGTATTTTTCTCACATGCATTAAAGAAACACAGGTGCAAAGCCTTTGCAGTCAGAAAAAAAAAAAAAAAAAAAAAAATGTATATATGCCTGAAGCCAAGACCACCTTCTTTGAAGTAAGGTTATATTATCTGAGGTATGAACTAACTTACATGTGGGTAGAACAAAACTGAGAGCCTTGTATTTTTTGTGAGTCATAGCTAACAGTCAAAAGTTCTCTCTCGGCCGGGCACGGTGGCTCAAACACCTTGCCAGGGATGGGCTGGGAGGGCTGAGTGGGTAGGGGTGATGACTTTCAAATCTAACCTGGTATTAGGTTTGACAGGAAGTTGCAAGAGACACGATCACCTTGTCATTGACATGTGCACTGGTGATTTTTAAACACAGAACCTCACCAGATGCGCGCATAGACAACAGGTGGCATCAACCCTGTATATTTGACCCATGTCCCAGCGGGAGGCCGAGACGGGCGGATCACGAGTCAGGAGATTGAGACCATCCTGGCTAACAAACGGTGAAGACCCCCGGTTTCCCCTTTTTTTTCTACTAAAAAAATACAAAAATCTAGCTGGCGAGGTGGCGGGCGCCTGTAGTCCCAGCTACTCGGAGGCTGAGGGCAGGAGAAATGGCGGTAAACCCGGGAGGCGAGGACCTTCGCAGTGGGTAAGAGTACTGATATCCGGCCACTGCAACTCCAGCCTGGGCGACAGAGCGAGAACTCCGTCTCAACAAAAAAAGAAAAAAAAAACAAAGACAAACAATCAACTAATCTTAGTCCTCCACAAGGCTGATAAATTAGACAAACCTCTAATGGTATAATGGTATGACAAAGGTAAAACCAATATAAATAGCTGGGCGAAAATGGCGTGGCGGGCCACTGCAATCCCAGCCAACTGAATAGGCAATGTTATTTCCCATCACTGGGGGGGGCTGAGGCAACTGGAGAATTGGCGTGAACCTGGGACGCAGAGTTATTTGCGAGTTGAGGCTTGCAGATAATCCCGGCAAACAATAGCCCACTACGTTCCAGCTTGGGCGACAAGAGATGCCAGACTTCCTGTCTCGACAAAAAAAAATAACAAAAAAAAAGAAAAAAAAAAGTTTCTCTCTCAGTCACAACCCTTCCCTAAGGTCTCTGCATATGACTGAAATGTTAGCTACTTACAGTATATCTATTAAACACATGCCAATCAACTAAGCAGAGGAGGGGATCTCTCTCCTTTCTGCAGCTCGTTTGCTAAGTTTAGATCTTTTACCCATCTGCAACTAACAATTGAATAAAACAAAACAGGCATGTGCAAAGATTGTGTGAACAGTCCTAGACTTTCTCCCTAAATTTCAGTTTCAGCAGTGTCCTCTCTGTTTCCCTTCAGGTTCTAGCCCTTAAAATAGTCACACACCAATTCTGATTAACTCATCTAGATGTAAGAATGATCAAGAGTATCCTAGCCTAGAGTCAGACGTTGTTACACTCTTTCATGGGCATCCTCACTTGACATATACTATAGATTTTCAGGAAATTATCTTGTTTTTATCACAATGTTTGTTGCACTTACTGTTTTCTTTCTTTTTTTTTTTTTTTGAGATGTTATTATATTATATTGACATATATTATAGATTTTCAGGAAATTATCTTGTTTTCATCACAATGTTTGTTGCACTTACTGTTTTCTTTCTTTCTTTTTTTTTTTTCTTTGAAATGGAGTTTCGCTCTTGTCGCCCAGGCTGGAGTGCAATGGTGCCATCTCAGCTCATTGCAACTGCAACTTCCCCCTCCTGGGTTCAAGCGATTGTCCTGCCTCAGTCTCCCCAGTAGCTGGGATAACAGGCCTGCTCCACCACTTCTGGCTAATTCTGTATTTTCAGTAGAGGCGGGTTTCTCCATGTTGGCCAGGCTGGTCTCGAACTCCCAACCTCAGGTGATCCGCCCGCCTCTGCCTCCCAAAGTGCTGGGATTACAGGTGTGAGCCACCGCACCTGGCACAATGTTTGTTGCAAGTACTGTTTTCTTGGGACACCTAGACCTTCCTACCAGCATGATCTCCAACCTCTGTGCCTCACACCTAGCCTCCAATCATTGTCCTCAAGTCAGAAAAAACTTATACTTCATGGTCTTCAATTTATGGTGTTTGCTTTCTCAGTTTTCTCTTTGGTGAAAAACTCAAAATAGACTGTAAATTTGTAAAGTCTTCTTCCAAGTTTTAATATTTAGCAATTCTTCATCCCTTTCCCAATAACCAATACATGTTAATTAGTAACTTTAGTAAAATTATGTACTCATTTGCAGAAATTTTTTCAGCCTCATACTGGATAGAGACTTGAATAAGGAGAATTACATAAAATGACACAAAATAATTAATCTCTTCTTACTAATCTTTTCATTTCTTTCCTGAGACAGAGTCTCACCCTATAACCTAGGTTGACATACAGTGGTATGACCTCAGCTCACTGTAATCTCCACTTCCGGGACTTAAGCGATCCTCCCAGTGATTCTCCCACCTCAGCCTCCCCAGTAGTTGGGACTATAGGCATACGCCTATGCACAGCTAATTTTGGTATTTTTTTTAGAGATGTAATTTTGCCATGTTGCGCAGGCTGGACGTGACCTTCTAGGCTCAAGTAATCTGCCTGCCTCAGCCTCCCAAAGTTCTAGGATTACAGATGTGAACCACAGCCCCTGGCCTCTTCTTACTAATTTTCTGAATGATGGTATTATGATACTTTGTCATGTACCTTCAAACCCAGTTGACTGTTAATAATTTCAGAGTATACAAGATCTTTAGGTGTGACTGCTGAACCAAGTACCTAGAAAGACAAAAGAAATAATTGTGGTAATGGAGCTGAATTTTTAACTAAAACATTGGTTATCATAAGTTTATGAGATAACAAAATGATATATATTATTTTTACGGAAACTACATTTATAGTTTTGGAATATTCTACTTGAGAGAAGATACTTGCAGGCATAGCAAACAAAAGTGTAATTATCATTCTTGCACAATGGGTATTATAATAATTTATAGATATGCATTGGTAGGATATAAAGATAAGGAAGAAAAATTCCTGCCATGAAACAGCAATTGGAAGGGGATGCAAGATGTCAAGATGTATAGAAATAAAATATGTCTTGCACTTTCTTTGTGCAAAGGATTGTCCCAGTTACATGACCCCTACCATAAAGCTCAGTAGAAAGTCTATGTCAAACAAAATTAGAAAGAACAGAATTTAGTATTCTTCGTGATTTTAAAAAACTGGTGCAAACAGTTATAGACATGAAACATAACAATTATTCTTTAATTGAGGAAACGTGTAACTAAAGGAAGCAATTTGTTCTAACCCTTTTACATACCCATCTCCACCACCACCAACACACGCGCGCACACACACACACACACACACACACACACACACATCATTTCCAACTGGGATCATTTCCAACTATGTGTGGAATGGATGTTTGGAGTTATTTGCCTCAAAACATTATGCAATCTCAGAGTTTAGGTCTTAAAAATACCAAAAGTTGTTTTCTCTCTCTCTTTTTTTTCCTCCTATGCTTGCATTTGACTCTTTGCAGCTTATCTTAAGAATTCTAAGACCTTGGTAAAATGTTGAATAAAGAAAGATGGTTGCCTAGGAAATGTCCATGAGCTACCTAGGTATCTCATTTCAGCTGATTTGATAACAGAATAAACAGCAAGGAATGCAGATGTATGATTTTTGTATTTTCATTCTCTTGCCTTTGTGATAATGGCAATCAGTTTATGTATGTACATGGAGCAGCTTTTTTCTTTTTCCCTTCTTTTCTTTTAACAAAGGCAGTGAAATACTAAAGTAATTCTGAAAATGTACAGTTCAAGTGATTTTTCAAGTTCTCCAGATACATAATAAAGTTTTGAACATTATCTGGCATAAAGAATAACACTATATTATATGTGTGGGCATTGTAAGGCAAGTGTAGTGACAGAACTATTTACTTTGCCTTTGATAGATCATTGCAACAACCAGAATGAAATGCTTGGAAAATGTATTCACTTTTCTCTATGGGGTCATCCACACTCCAGTTATTAACCTTCAGTGGCAGAGTGGCAAATGTAACTCTCTCTTATGCTACATAAGACAATATCTGCTTGTTTGCTTCTTGCATATTCTAATCTAAATTTGAAATCATCCTTCCTGGACTATATTTCCACAGCTCCTAGAATACAGAAAGGCATAAACTCCAAGTCCAAAGGCTCTTTGTGATGATGACAATGTTTCTGAAGCTGTGTGTATTATAACCTTTCTTTACTTCCTAGTCACAGCTCAGATGCCCACAATCATTTACTCTAGCTGTTTACACTTAAATGAGGATAGCCTATGGAATGTGAAACATTATTCTTCCCAAAACTGGACATTTCCACCTCAATTTCTAAGAGTTGAGTCATTACTTTGACCCTGAGACAGGGGTTATTTTTCATCCTCAGAGGATATGCCAGAATCACAAATGTCATTTAGCTGATTCACTCTTGTTTATCTTGTCAAGTTAAGGTTTCTTATCAGCCTTGAATGAACACACCGCCCTGGTATCATAACTCTACTCAGATAACCACGAATCGCTTCTAAAACACCTGATGTAAAAGTCTTCATTCTTTCTGGTACCTGTTTTCCTGTCGGTCAGTCACTAAGAGGTTCAGCGCCGTTTTCTACCTATAGTTTGTGGTTTCCATCATTCGTTAGAAAATAATTTTAAAATTTGAGTCAAGATTGTTTATGTTTCTATTTGAGACATTTAAACAACTCTAAGTTACCATGTAGGTAAACAAGTAGAATATCTTTTCTTAATTTGTTCCTGTCCATAGAGGGTTTATAGTTATCGATCATAATATACTGACCCCTTTCACTGTTAGGGAACAGAGAACACCAACAAATATAAAACATGGTCACCACCTTGATGAAACTCAAGATCTAGCTTGAGCATATACAGATTTTTGTGAGGTAAATAAAGCATATATAAATTTTAATATCTATATTACACAAATTAGTCATATATTGACAATAAGATCATATGCCAATTCAAATTTAGATTGGAATATGCAAGCAGTAAACAAGCAGATATTATGTTATGTAGCATAAAAGAGTTACATTTGCCACTCTGCCATTGAAGGTTAATAACTTGAGCCAAAAGATTGACATTAAAGTATAGGTCTCAAGAATCCAGAAATAAAAGGGAGGAGAGAAGGAACAAGCAACAAGAGCTGGAATGGACCAGTGACATTTCATGGAAGATGCAGAACTCATGGCTGACAGTAAAAAGTGGGTTGGGCTTAGAAGTGTCAAGTGGGAGATGGGGTGTTATAGGCATATATCTTAAATATAACAGTGCAAGTTAAATGAGCCTGTGGAAAAGTAGACTAATATTTTCAGTATATTTTTCAGTCAAGCATAGGTAACAATGATAATGGCTGGCAAATGTATATGTGTATGTTAAATGGTATATTAATAACAGACTGTAGCAACATATTATACTAAGTGCTAAGAGAAAAAAGTTCACAATGTATTTATGAAGGACATTTATAATTTGTATGAGCTTATAGCCAACAGTATAAAAAAATTGGGCAAACCAATAGCATTATCCTGGACAAAAAACATTACAAACAAAATTTTTAAACTATTTTGGATTATATGAGGGATCTTTAGCCATTTTGTGGTCAGAAAATAGAAAATGCAGAGAGAAAACAAACAGAAATACACCATCCTTTCCCTGCACGCCACTTCAGCCAGTGGTGTGTGTTTAGAAGTGGAGAAACAGAGACAGGGAAGGGAAAGTAATGGGAAAGGTAAGGAGAGAACAGAACTAATGGACTCTGGGGCCACAGTAACAGGACTGGCAGCAGCACCAGAAAATTTCACACCAAGATCAAGATAGGTTGTTTCTCCTGCTGCCCAAAGATTTTCTTTTCTTACATTTTACACTCCATTTTGGTTGATTTCCAGTGAGCTTCTTTATAATTTTATTCCAATTTTTTAAATTAAATCTTCTTAGGTACATGTAATCAAAGGAAAATATAGCTATAAATATCCAAGTTTAAAAGTTATTAAGTAATTTGTTCAAAAAAATAATAAATCAAGGGCATAACAAGAAATATATTTCTTAGGGATAAATGAAATTTCCTAAAACTTACAATAAGCATTTATTTTCAGCATATTTTAGGTTCAAGCGAGAAGTGTTTTAAGAAGAAAAATGAGTCCAGCAGAAATCAGCAGAAAATCGCCATTACAACATATTCTTCAATCAATATCTCGAATCTATGGAGAAGTACACACAGTCTTCCTAGATCACCAATTAAATTCCTGCAAGCTATGCACATAGATTTTTTTAAAAAAACATACAATAATTTCATTTTTCCCTATACATTGCAAATCTTGTAAATGTTCATTGGTCAAATTAAAACCAAACAAAACCGAGAAAAAAGTGTAATTGTGCTTTGAAATAGTAGCATCAAAGAGTGAAGGAAAAAAAATCCTTTCTCTTCCTGTTCGTGCTCCTCCCCCACACATTTTCATCTGTCATATTGAAATAAATAAGAGAGCAATAATTTCTTTCACCCACAGTGCTGTTTGTGGTTAAGGAAACAATAAAGGATATTGTTACAAATAGGTGGGCAATATAATGAGAAAAAGAAGTGGCCTGTGGTCATAGTTGCAGCTGTGCAGGCAAGACATAAAGTTTTTAAGGGTGTAAGAAAGCAGCTAGAAATACCCTTTAAAGAATAAAGAGGTTTTTGATTGCTATGTACAATAAGATTATTTGGAACATATTAGCTACCTCTAAGCTTAAAGTTCTGGTTCTAGTCTTTAAAGTTTATGAGGAATTTTTTTATTTACCTTTTCTGGAGAGTTTTGCTTTAGTGCGTTTTCTTCTCTGCGTCTTTCTTCAATTTTTCTTCAGAAACTATTTTTTTTATTATTATTATACTTTAAGTTCTAGGGTACATGTGCATAACGTGCAGGTTTGTTACATATGTATACTTGTGCCATGTTGGTGTGCTGAGAAACTATGTATTTTTTATAAACAGCTTGACAGGGAAAGCATCAATGCATGACATTTGCAGATATGACCCACACAGAGCGTAGTGTGGATACCAGTACAGGGAGACAGGACAGTGGCTTTCACGACAACCCCCAAATGACTACAGAATTCAACATTTCAGTCTTGGGTTAAGGAATTTAAGATATGATCATGAGAATCAATTACAATGCACTCAACTTAGAATTTGTGGTCATGGTAGTGGTTGATTGTGTGATATTCTGAAATCAAGAATCAACAGCATCTAGCCTAAGTTTCATAGGGAATAGCGTTGCAACAAAAATGGTCAATCATTGGCCATATGACTAGAGTCTCAGAAGATAGAATTATTTACTGAGCTTTGATTACATCTGCTTCATGAATGACTTCTTGATTACTAGAGTCAGGAGATAAAGGAATGCATATTGTTTAAAAAGTGTACAACCTAGCAGGGGTCCCCAACTCCCAGGCCACAGATCAACACCTGTCTGTGGCCTGCTAGGAACTGGGCCACACAGCAGTAAGTGAGTGCCAGCTGAGTGAGCATTACCACCTAAGCTCTGCCTCCTGTCTGATCAGTGGCGGCATTAGATTCTCTTAGGAGCGCAAACCCTATAGTGAACTGCACATGGGAGGGATCTAGTTACACACTCCTTATCAGAATCTAACTAATGTCTGATGATCTGAGGTGGAACAGTTTCATCCTAAAACCATCCCTGCATCCCCTTTCCCCATCCATGGAAAAATTATCTCCCATGAAACTAGCCCTTGGTGACAAAAATGTTGGGGACCACTGCAACCTAGAATAAAATGCCAGTATCTTGGCACTGACAGCAGCTGTTGACCCGAGGAATAACTTAACCTGTCTATACTTTGAATTTTTACTTGTAAAAGGAGCCAACAATGATACTTGTATCATAGGCTTGTTTTAAGGATTAAACAAATGAATACATAGCTTTAAATAAGCTTTTTATTTTGTAATAAATTTAGGTATACAGAAAAGTAGCAAAGATAATACAGAAGGTTTTCATATACCTCTCACCTGTTTCCCCAAACATTACTCTCTTACATTACATTGGCACATTTGACAAAACTAAGAAACCGACAGTGATACATTGCAATTAACCAAACTCCAGATTTTATACAGATTTTGCCTGTTTTTCCATTAATACTTTTTCCATTTCAGGATTCAACCCAGGATCCCACACCACACTTATGAAATGCACATTTTATTTTTTGAAACATTTAGAACTGTGTCTGGCGCATAGCAAGCACCTGCAAAATGTCATTTAATCCCATTAGATGATTTTCATGCAAGCAAGATGGAATGTTTCTAACAATGTCATATATTAACGAGAATTTATTCCCAATTACTTACACTGATTCTATTGCAAAGAAATCAATTACTATAAAATAAGGGGTCATTTATCTTCATAATAAAATCAACTATATGCTAATTGCTCTCAAAAAAGGGAGTTCATCTCTAGGAGATCTTCTACAGGTAAGAAAAACAAGTCATGTCTTAGTCGTTTAACTCCATTAACTGACTTCTTCATTCAACAAAAAATTTTTGAGTGCCTGCAATACACCAGGCGGTGTGCCATGGGCTGTGGTACACGGATGGACAAATCAGATTTAGTCCTTTTCTCAAGTGAAATTTATCTATTTTTTCATAATCTTAATTAAGCAATTGATGTAGAATTTGATTAGCTCCACCGTGAAGCATAGAGGCCTTGAATCCCTCACCAAACACAACCTGCAATGTTCACTCAGAAGCAGTGATTGAAGTTAGCTGAAAGAAGGAGATAATCACAGTTCACTTTAGCTACTATTGCTCACATATGCAGGATCCAAGGACTTAGATGAAGATAAGAATTCAAGAAAAACCTGCGCGTGACTGCAGACAGGTTCAATCCAATTGCTCTCAGGTTTCTTCCTTGCTGATGATTGTTAATGATCTTATGCTGGGCATTGTGTTCATGGCTTCACATATATTAATTCAAGGAAATCTCACAACCACCCTATGAAGTAGATAACATTATTCCCCAATTTATAGATGAGAAGATGAGGCAAAGTGATCTGATGCAAGAAAAATAGGAAGGAAGACACAAAAACTCCTTTTGTATTTTCACAACTTTCTGAATACCAAGACAGATATTGCCCTGAGCATAAATATTAAAATCAGCTTTTTTTCTGACTTTAAAATGATTATTCTTTAAAATTTGGTTGCTTTTATGTGGCTATACGAAGTTCTTAATGTTTCTTTGGCAATGGAATATAATGGAATTTTACAACTATATAAAATGTTACCTTTGCCTAAGAAACTGTATTTACTGTGTGTACCTAGTTGACTGAAAATTCTCTACCATCCAGCATCCTAAGTAATTGACGAAATAAGCTACCTCATATTATAGGATTCCCCAAAAGAAAGGAGAAAGATACACACATGCATACACACAACCTTCTGTGGCCCAAAACACAGTATCACAGTCCTATTTGCAGGCAACTTGCAATTGTCAAATATGATTTAGTAATTTAAAAAATACAGTTTTAGTGAGGAAAAAATACTTATAAGTCCCACTGAAGTACTGCTTAACTGTACATAAAAAATTACTTGGCCGGGCGCGGTGGCTCAAGCCTGTAATCCCAGCACTTTGGGAGGCCGAGACGGGCGGATCATGAGCTCAGGAGATCGAGACCATCCTGGCTAAC
>NW_016813678.1:834307-850019 GCF_001698545.2 Rhinopithecus bieti
AAAAAAAAAAAAAATTACTTAACTTTGTGCTATTCCAAATATATTTTATATTTATTTTTTAAGATTAGCCTTTCTCCTCCCCACTCCAAAAAGTAACTACATTTTATCTTTGAAATTAAGCAGAAAACAAACACAAAACAAAACCCAGTGCTGATGACAAATGTACAGCAAATTCACTTCATTCTTCACAAAGACTAAAATCAATTTTCAGGACCATGAAGAGCTAAAAATTCACCTATTTTCAGAGACTTGTTTATAGACCATCCAGCAACTTTGTTGTCTTTCCTATATTCGAAATCCGAAAACTCCCTGCCCCCATGACCTCCTCCGAATCCACTGTGAAATCTTCCAGGGATGGTGAAAGTGCCACATCTGCCCCACCATGCCCTCTGCCACCACAGAAGCCAAGGATTCCTCTGCCTCTGTATCTCCCATGGCCAGGGTTTGGATAAAGTGGGATTTCAAATGTTTTAGCATTTAATCTTTTTTCTTCAGCCCATGTTGATCTACGTTCCCTATTGTCATCACAAGAAATATTATCAAAGAAGGATTTAGTTTTTTCCTACTAGCAATTAGGTCCAAGTGGATCTTCTTCATCAGCATTTCCTTTACTGTTTTGGGTATCAACTCCTGGGTCACCTTTATCCTCACCATTTACAGGCTCCTCCTGTTTCTCACGTTTATCTTCTTTTAAGTTTATTATGAAAATCTCTGTCCATCTCTCCCTTGTTGAATTGTGCATTTGCACTTTCAAAGTCAAAACCTTTCCCAAATTTCATTGGTCCATCTCGTAGAATACCTGGTACCCCGCTGAACCCTACGCCCTCTCCTTGGAGCTGAAGGAGCACCTGGAGCTCTTTGTCTCTTGCTATCATTTCTGAGTTGCTCGTTTTCTGGTCTTGAAACATTGTGTATTTCAGCTCACCAGTGCTCTTGATTCTCTATTGCTTTTTGATTGGTAGATGGCAAAGGCCTAGTTGATACAGGGCTCCTTCTCCCAACAGGTGCTGGAGCAGGTAAATGGGCCAAGACAGTCTTCACTGCTTGTTCCATGGTTGAGCTTTCCTCAAAGTGTCTAACTGAGGGCTTGAGGGAACTTGAGACAACTGTGCTTTTAGAGATCTTGTATCCTGTGTTAAGGCAGAGCCAACCACACTACTTTGGGGTAAGATACCACTATTTGATGTTTCTGTTCCAAACGATGTCAAAGAGCTTCCAGCAACACCAACAGCACGAAACTCCTACCCAGCTAAGGAGTTTGGACTGAACTGACTGTGTATGGGCATCTTGGCAAAAGGCCCGTGAGAACCCACTCACTGGAATGAAGAAGTTGATGAGCCTAGTGAGGACTGAAGGATAGCTGGGTCTTCAGGCACAGAACACCGTGGTTTTGGTGGCTCACAAACAGTGAGGTCTTTAATGTCACTCCCATTGAACACAATATATTCCAATACTTCATCTCGAGGTGGTATTGGACGATGTATCTTCTGTACCAGAAAATGGAATTTTGGCGAAGGCTACGGTGGGGTTCTAGGTGTCGGTGGTGCAGAGGATGCCCTCGTAGCAGATCTCTGCCTTGGAGATCCGGCTGATCTTGCTGTGGAGGGAACCGGTGCCCCGGCTCATGGTGTCACCGCAGCTCCCGGCGCTAGCAGAGCGGCGGACCCCACGTGGGCTGTCGCGGGATCCGCGGTATCCATCGCGCCCATGGCAGCCGCCTCAGACCTAACATGGTGGAGACGCCGGCTCCGCTAAATCAGCTTTATTTTCATTTCATTAAAAGAAAAAATGAAAACTCCAAAGAACCATCCTGACTTCTAAAATCTGAAAAACGATATCCCTTAGGACTTAAATCTTAGATTGTTTTCTAAGATGCCTCAAATAACTGCAGAGCAAACTTATGTCTAAATGTACATGTACTAAATATTATTGCTGTCTTCACAATTCAGTAAAACCAATAGTAATTAAAGCATCTATTACTGCCTAGGCCCCTGCGGTGTGCTACATCAAAGACACGTGTGAATAAACCGGTCCTTCCCCCAGAGACTTTACACTGTAATAGGTGCCTTTCATTTTATTTTACAGATGAGTAATTAAAAATGTGTGGAATTGCAATATACACATCCTCAAATAGCTAAAGTGGAACAAGGTTGGTACCACTAGAAACATACAAGCACAATGCCCTGGGAAGATGAAGATAAAAGAAACAAAAGGAATTGTGCCTGGCTAGAAGTTGAAGGAAGGCTTCCTGTGTAAGGTAGCATTTGAAAATTAAGCGCTATGTTAACAACTTGAGGCAGATGATAGGGTAGGAAAGTCCTCATTAAAGGAAAAGCATTGATGAAGGCAAAAAGTTAGGAAATCACGAAGTTAGTCCTAGGAATACCAACACCAGTTTGGCTGAGATACACATTACTGTGAGAGGATGAGAACATGGTAGGCCCGTATTTGGATGGACTTGTGTGCCAGGATGAGAATATTGTATTTTATACAGCAGAAAATGGCAAACTAGTAAGGATTTTTGGTAGAGAATTGACATAGCTAATACTATACTTCAGGAAGATTGATTTGTAAGTATTACCATGGAATTCATCATGACAGAGACAAGAGGTAGGGACATCAATTACATTTCATTATATTATGCAAGGGAAAAATGACTGCCTGAAACAAGGGTAAGTAAGAAGAAACAGAAGAGAGAACCATGGCTGCAGTGATGGGGTAATTGACCTAGGAACTAGAAGAAAAGTAAGACATCTCAGATGCTTAAAGAGACAGTATGACTGAGGAAATGGTTCTGTTACAAACAGAGCCTGGAAACTTGTGGAAAAAGATGTGATGAGTTTGATTTTCAACACATTAGGAAGAAATACAAAGGACCATGTTTTAGAAGAGAGACTGAGCCTGGGCACATGGCAGCAAAGTGGGAAAGATTGGAAACAAAGATCCAACCCTGAAAGGAAGACTTACATTTAAAAATTAGGAAGAGGATGAGGACAAAAGAGATCAAACAAACAAAAAAAGATGAAGACCACAGAGGAAGCAGGAGATCCAAGAAAAATGTTGTGTTGTGAAAACCAAGATAGCTAGAATTTCAAGAAAGCAAAATTAATCCATAGTATAAGAAGTTTCATAGTATAAGAAATTAATCCACAGTATAAGAAGTTTCATAGAATGAAAGCCTGTTGCCTTATTTAAAATGCCAACTTCTTTTGTTTCATTATGGTTTGTGGAATACTGGCTCACTTTAAACAATTTCCCAGGGCAAAATTAAAGGGAAAAATAATTTATCTTTGGAAAATCAAAGAAAATAAATTGGGATAAATCTGTTCAGGCTGCCGGGCCGTGTCCGATCTGTAAAACTCTATTAAGCAATTCATTTGGGATAAAGGTACATCTCACATATGTATTTGGAAAGGCTTCCTGCCCTTATTGATAAAATATTTTATTGGAAAAAATCATTTATGTCTCCTAGGTATTTGGGAGAAAAGTATGGTTTGCCAGATTACTTCCCATTACAGAGGGACCTATTGGGCAATTATGTCTTCATCCTAGGGGCGTAGAATGAATAATTTTTTAATTAGAACTTCATTTCTATTTCAGAATGGTTCTTTGGTGGCCTTCTGTTTCTCTCATTTTAAACTTTTAAAATGCAAGAGTTTGCCAAATTAAGCCTTCCTGCTACCAGAAACTTCATAGTCAAAAGAAAATTGAAATTACTCTGAGAGATGAAGTTTCTTCAGACATTAAGCAATTAGCATTTCTTTGAAAAACTCACAATCTAAGCACAGACAATATAGGTTTTAAAAAATGAATTAACAAGACAGAAAGATGAATAAGACTGAGAGCTACAAATTTAAAACTTTCTATACTGTGATACAGTTTACTTCCAAATGCCAGTCCATTCCAAATTAGAATACCTAAGTACTCACTTATCTAGCAATTTACTTTTTGTTATACAAGTAGAGATGACAAACAGACACAGGTGAGAATTTCTTCATCTTCAATGTTGGTCCCACTCCCACCCCACCCAGCCCCTTGAACTGTTGATATGACCAGGAGTAAGAGAACAAAAAAGACATGTTTCTATATCTTGAGATGAAACTAGGAATGCATTTTTTAAAAGCAGTTGTAGATTTTTTTTTTTTTAAGCATTGGACCCATTTCACAAGATGGCGCCCAAAGCGAAGGAAGTTCCCGCCCTCCTAAAGCGGAAGCCAAAGCGAAGGCTTTAAAGGTCGAGAAGGCAGTGTTGAAAGGTGTCCACAGCCACACACACACACACAAAAGAAGATCCACATGTCACCCACCTTGCCGCAGCCCAAGATACTATGACTCTTGAAGCAGCCCAAATATCCTCAGAAGAGCGCCCCCAGGAGAAATAAGCTTGACCACTATGCTATCATCAAGTTTCTGCTGACCACTGAGTCTGCCATGAAGAAGATAGAAGACAACAACACACTTCTATTCACTGTGGATGTTAAAACCAACAAGCACCAGATCAAACAGATAGTGAAGAAGCTCATAGTGAAGAAGATGCTAGTTGTTGCTAGCAACACCCTGATTTGGCCTGATGGAGAGAAGAAGGCATATGTTGAACTGGCTCCTGATATCAATGCTTTGGATGTTGCTAGCAAAGTTGGGATAATGTAAACTGAGTCTAGCTTGCTAATTCTAAATATATATATATATATACCGTAAAAAAAAAAAAAAGTATTGTAAATATTCCTTTTCATGGGCACTTTGGATTTAAAAGATTTTATATACTAAGTAATATTGAGAGTCAAACGGGCTATAAAATTTTATCTATTAAAAATATATCTTGAATTCAGAATGAGAGAACTACAAGAAACTTTCTAAAATATAGTATACTTGTCTTTCATATCTTTGGGGAATTGGTTCCAGGAGACCCCTGCCAATACCAAAATCCATGGATGATCAAGTCCCTGATATAAAATGTTGTACTATATACATATAACCTACATAATCCTTCTATATACTTTAAATCATCTCTAGATTACTTAAAGTGCCTAATACAATATAAGCGCTATGTAAATAGTTGTCATACTGTATTGTTTAGAAAATAATGACATGGGGCCGGGCGCGGTGGCTCAAGCCTGTAATCCCAGCACTTTGGGAGGCTGAGACGGGCGGATCACAAGGTCAGGAGATCGAGACCATCCTGGCTAACACGGTGAAACCCCGTCTCTACTAAAAAAAAAATACAAAAAACTAGCCGGGCGAGGTGGCAGGAGCCTGTAGTCCCAGCTACTCGGGAGGCTGAGGCAGGAGAATGGGGTGAACCTGGGAGGTGGAGCTTGCAGTGAGCTGAGATCCGGCCACTGCACTCCAGCCTGGGCGACAGAGCAAGACTCCGTCTCAAAAAAAAAAAAAAGAAAAGAATGACGTGAAAGTCTATGTGACCATCCATTTTTTTCCCCAAACATTTTCAGCCTACAATTGTTTGAATGCATGGGTGCAGAACCCACAGATATGGACAGCAAACTGTATGCTCTTGAACTAAAGACTATGAACTGAATATTTATATGCATCTATAGGTTTATAGATGCATA
This sequence comes from Rhinopithecus bieti, assembly GCF_001698545.2. NCBI lineage: Eukaryota > Metazoa > Chordata > Mammalia > Primates > Cercopithecidae > Rhinopithecus > Rhinopithecus bieti. The sequence continues at coordinate 839,878 of NW_016813678.1, forward strand.
TATAGAAAATTATCATTGTTTTTCTATTGAAAAATAGCTTTTTTTTTTTTTGGAGACAACATCTCACTCTGTTGCCCAGGCTACAGTGCAGTGGCACAATCTCGGCTCACTAGCAACCTCCACCTCCTGAGTTCAAGCAATTCTCCTGCCTCAGCCTCCTGAGTAGCTGGGATTACAGGTGTATGCCACCATGCCGGGCTAATTTTTGTATTTTTAGTGGAAATGGGGTTTCACCATATTGGCCAGGCTGGTCTTGAACGCCTGACCTCAGGTGATCCACTCACCTCGACCTCCCAAAGTGCTGGGATTACAGGCATGAGTCACAGCGCCTGCCCAGAAAATAGCATATTTTCTTATATCTTTCCGTATATCACTGTGGAAATTAGTGATTATGAAAGAAGTGTATTTTGTGAAATTGATACAATATGATAAATTTCCTGGAGACAAATGCATAATATGAAAATCTTTGGAAAAATTAGGAATATTGTATTTCAGAAGATTCTAAATCTTCTGAAACAGTAAATTGGTTGTAGCAACCAAGGCAAATCTGGTATATGCCCTTTTGCTTTATGGTCATTGAAACCAAGGAAGAGAGGACTAGTTTAGTTTTAATTTGTATATACAGTAGCTTTAAAAAAGATAAATAGAAACTTTTTCTACTACTTGAAGCCTTCTGTATTCTGAAACTTATTCATCAGTGGCCTCCAACTCTATTTGACTCATGCTTTTGTCTCATTATTTCACTGATTTCTTGGGAGCGCTGTCAACCCTTTTTACTAAGACATTCCTCTGAATACTCATAGCACTGATAAGTACCATAAGAGAAAATTTAAGAAATGAGAACCAGGTTCTTCTAGCACTCCTTCTTGACACTCTAGACTATTCTTTGAGGTAAGATATTTCCTCACAGAACATAAGATACGACATTTAGTTAAGTGGGTCTTATTAATACTATTGAAAGTGTGTTAGAGAAACAATTATTTCCATTCAATACAACCAAAAACCCTCTTGTGTGACCGATCGAGACTTAACTATAAATACTTATTTTAATGGCTTCTTGTTATTATTTACTGTGCCGGTATGTAAGACAAGCAGCAGAGTGATACTCATCATAGACTAGTAATAGAATACAGCTTAATCAGGTAGCTGCCACAATCATAGTATTTTCTTGAGAGGGTGGGATGGAATTCATTTGTAAGGATTTCCCAGATCACATAAATTGTACTTCTTCAAACCACATTCCCCTTAGAAACACAGACACACACACACACACACACACACAATTTTCCTAATAGTGGTCTGTTTAAAATGAACTACAATTTAAAGCTGCATTATGTAATCTCTACATCTATTTCACATGTTCAAACCATGCCTCCCTTGTCTGTGATCCAAAGCAGGAGGGTGGTTGATGACTATGGAATCCATTAGCTTTTCTGATTCCATGTGCTTACATTGCAGATTAGCTATGGTTCTGAAACTTCCAGTTTTAATGGAAACCGTTGGATTGTGTGTCTGGGTGCACGGGGATGGAGTAGGGTATTTCAGAGAAAATTTCATTAGTTCTTGTTGGAACTGGCTAAAAACAGTGGGACTTTTCCACTTCTTTGTCTTTTATGTTTTCCTATATCACAGTTCCTCTCTGCACTACCATAGGCCTTCTCTCTTCCCCATGATCCTTTGCAATAATACCTCCAAATGTATCTACCCTTGGAAATTCAAGAAAGTTCCTGCTTTTTTACTGAGTTCCTTCTATAACTTGATGAAAAAATAAAAGGAGACCAATTTAAGGCAACTAATTTATACTATCAAGTAGCTTCTCTTTTATTACAAGCTAATTTTAATAAAATGGAAGTTTGTAACTAAAAACCATTAAACAGAGTTTCTAAGATTCACCTTTATTTCTCTAAATTATGTGTGTTCCCTAATTAAAAGGAAAATACATTGGCCCATGGTACCTCTTGTCTCAGGCACTAATTCAAAAACAGTTCTAAAGTTCATTTAAGGAACTTTGAAGGATAAGAGTGTAGTAAATTTAGAAGCCATATACTACAATATGTCTTATATTCCTTCAAGTTCTTATCTTCACAGTAATTTGTGAGAGGGTTTAATAGCACACATTCCACAGCATACTTTTCCTGAGATGATGTTCTGATCACCAAAGATTTAAGCCCCATTTTACAGTTGGTAGTTTGTCACCTTTTGTAGTGAATCTATAGTAAACGTAACAAATCTCTTGTTTTGAAACCTGTCCATGTTCTCTTTCACAAGTTAAACATATCTATCTTCCTTTGAAAGAAAAAAAGAATCAAGGAATATCTCCGTTTTTTACATCCATTGGTCCTCCCAGAAATGGAAGTTCCACTCTGTCATTTGTGCATGTCACTCTGGGTCTCATCCTCCACATGGAGAAGAGTAGTCCTTTCCCCTCCATCACAGCCACGTGGCTTGGTCAGACACAAAGTGGGATTTAGTCAGAAAAACAGGAAGACAGGTGAGACATGAAAGTAACTGGTAAAATATTGATGTTCACTCTAACTTTAAGGGGAAGAATTAACTACAGAGAAAAGCTAACCAAAAACTCAGAAAAGAGTTCAAAAAAATGAAAGCCAACACTACACTCTGTAATTTCATGCATTTGCCACACAATCTGTAAAAAAGAGGCAGGGCTTTGTTGTTTACTTGTTGAAGAGGAAACTATCATAGGTAAGGCCTGTGGAGGGAGAGAGCTGAAGGGGCAATTAAACTTTCAAAAACGAGCTAAAACAAATATAAATATGTGAAATCAATGATGTAAATTGTGAAAATTATGTTATGGTTTTTGTTTGTTCCACAGGAGTGTAAACCTCACAAATTTTTCAAGTGGATTTTCAAACATTTTAAACCTTACACCTTTTTTTTCTCACAAAAATATTCTATTCAGAATTATGAAAATTAGAACCAATCACAGATAGGACTGCTTTAGCACAACCAAACCCACCTGTCTTGTCACCCTCACTTCTTAAGAGTTCTTAAGGTCCCTAACGTTTTCTAGGAACATCATGTCAATGCTTTCAAGATTCACAATAAAATCAGAGCAAGCCCTAGAATATTGCTTCAACAAAGCATGACAAATCAATTGCACCATCTGGGGAGAAACCTACGTGGTCATATACATGAAATCTATGCTCTCTATTTCAACTGAACTCCCACAACTAACTTCACCCCAATATTTTAGCCACATTAAGACTATGGAAACAAGCACTCAGAAATGCAGGGTGGTCAGCCAATTTGCATAATATTAATTCAATAGGTTTAAAATTTTTTATTTAACATTTATTTAGAGAAGAAGCTGTTAGTCTCATGGGGGCAGGGTAGGGTAGGTTAAAGCCAGTGATGGGGCCTCAGCTCTGCTCTGCAAAACCTACTTTACAAATTAAAGCTCCTCTTTTATGTTGGACCCACCCTCTGAGGGAGGCAGTTTAATGACCATCTGTTTTTATTCAAAATACTCCTTGGGGGAAGGAGGCGTCTCACCTCACACTCCAAGCGGCTTATCAAAGTATTTCCTTCCAACCAAAGACAAACATGTTCCCTGAGAAGAGAGCTGGTAGATATTTTCTTTCTTCATTTTTTTACATGTCCTGGAATGGTTCAGCAACCTAATAATGTTTTATCAATTCTCATGAGCACTTCTCTCAGATCCTGGCCTTGATTAAGATTTAGGAGAAGACGTGCTGTCTACAGTGCACTCTACTTAATGTTCCTGCAAAATCTAAATTTATTAATCTCAATTTGCTAGTCTCCCAAATAGGAGTCATTAACCCTTTTTATAGATGAAAAAACTGAGTTTCAGAAACCAAGATACTAAAGTTTAGGTAATATAATTCACAAATTACACAGCCTAGATTCAAAATCACGGTTTCAAATAGCATGAATTTGCCCATGACCTTTCCTCTATATACTGCAGGAAAAACTATACTAGACAATACTATCCCCAAATCTAATACGTAAGAAACAAAGCCAGCTTAAGGATGTAGAGCAAAGAGATTTGGATTTTATGGACAGAGGGATTATGAATATGTTTTGCTTTATTTTGTTTCTTGTTTGTTTGTTTTTTGTTTCTCCTAGCTGGAATATGGCATATAGTGTGGAGAGATTAAAGAAAGAGGGAAATGAGAAGGTTCAGGTTCATTTTTGGAAAATTGAAATACTTAACACTTATTTTGCTATTGTTATCTAACTTGTATTGAGCATTATCTTACACAACCTCGATCTAGTACTATTTTAATCATGATTTCTAAGGCTTCTGAAACCACATGGCAACTGGAACTACACATCAAGTATTCTTCATCTGGGTCCTTAGATATGAAAGGATGAGCTTCACTCAGAGGTCCATAAACACAGAGATTGGAGGCAGAGTTTTACCTGTGAGTGCCTTTCTCTGGGAGGAGGTTCAATAGTTCCTTCAGATCATGAAGAGGATCCATGAGCTGAAAGTAGTTAAGCAAAACAAAATTTCTATAGCTTCATATTGCAGTCCTAAGGAATCCTGCCCTTTCTCATGACTTGTATAACCTACAACCTACACTCTCTTTAGGACTTAAGACATAAAATTTAGTCTCCTAATGAACATCAACCTTAAGAGGTCCTATAAAATTTGCAAACTCAGTATGTCTAAATGAGTGCATGTGCATGCACTGCACACATATTCTCCTCTTGATTTCATATCTCATTTGGTGACAATACCTTCCTCTTCTCCTCCATCTAGGAAAACTGGTTCTCATCCTGTTATCCCTTTCCTCTTCTTTCCATCAAAAACCAAACACTGCTAATTATATACCTCATAAGAAACTGTTGAATCCATTCTCTCTTTTGTAATTCTATGTTGGCTTTTACAACCTCCTTCCTCTTTAAGTGGCTCTTCAAAGATGCCGATACTTCTCATGGCACACAAAGTCAGCAACAATTTTTCATCTTTCCCACTATTTTGCCTACACACTTAATATTCCATTTTCATAACTACATCTTTTGTAGGACAAATTCTCTCTATGTTTTCTTAAATGCTTGCTCTTTGTATTGCAGTCATTCTGATCTTCCTCTCATCCCTCACAAATTTCTATCAAAATTAGTGACTCTTTTTTGAAGCCTCCCTGACTGCCCAAGGATGAATTAAATGCTCCTTCTCTGTGCTTCTGTCTAGGGCAGTGGTTCTCAAACTTTAGTTGCAACAGAATCACCTAGAGGGCTTGTTAAAACATCAATTGGTGATTCAGGTTCTGATTCAGCAGGTCTTTGGGTGGAGCCTGAACAGCTGACCAGGTCGAACATTTATCATCTAGGACTCCACACACACTGAACCGTGTCAACTCCTGGGTCACTCTGGTTCATAGAAATCCCCAGCCAAGATAATGGCTCAGCATGTTACTAAGTAGCAATCTCTGCATGAGGTTTGTTCTGTATCATCAGCCACTCTTCTCATAAGGGGTTCTAGAACTTGGACACCATGTGGTGTTATATATTACTGCCTGCCAAGCACACCTGCACCACAGGTATTGATTCATATTACTTTTCTTTACGGAAGTACTGGCGTTTCATCTCCTGAAGCAAAATTCACTACTCATGGAAATACTTTTACTGACTTGAGCTCCATAATTTCAATTGACTGACTTTTAGGAGAAAATAATCAAAGCTATCAGAGTTGTAACATCTCTGAACTAAAATGATCTGGATACTTTTATTTTGTAGTTTTAAGAAGCAATAACAACCTGAACAATTATTTGATTCTCTGCAAGTAATTATGAGTGACAGCAAAGAAAAAATAATTTTATGGTTATTTGGAAAACTAAGGTCATATTTGCAAGGTTAAAACAGTCCTTTCAAACTGCTGAGAAATATGCCTGTATAAAAATAAATGATTCAAGATTTTCTACTTCCATTATTGAATAAATGTATCTAAGAACAGTCAGACAATTTACCTATTTGAAAAACGAATGTGCTAGCAGATTTCTTAAGAAGGACCTCTTCCATGGTGCTGATGCACTTTGCATTACATACTTGGAAACGAACAGCAATAGAAACTCATTGTATCTTAATACCTCATTCTCTGCTTTGAAATTCTTTGAAGGTCATTTTCCTGTTTCAATTTAAGAAGTCACAGAAAAAAATTTATGTTGCATATCTTTAAAACATAACTTCTCTGTGATCCTAGAGAAACATAAGAACACAAAGGAAAATATGTCTTCTTCCTCCACCCCTCCCCATTTGAAGATACTCCTTTTTGTTAGCATTTATTAAATCAAACATTATTTCAAAAACTGTCTTCAACATGTTTCAAATTATGTAGCATGTTTAAGACATTACCTACTTCGTTCACATGAATAAATATGCATCTCTTACATGGTCTGTTCCGTATCTAGTGCCTAATGAATGTTAGACATCCTGGACTCTGCCTCTCCCCTTTGAGCCAAAGGGGGTGCTTATCATTTGCCCTCTCAAACATGGATTCGAAAAAGAGCCTCAACAGTCCCTTTTCTAGCAGTCAGTTTCTGCCAGATCTTTTTCGATCTGAACCAGAGTCCTCAACTGGCAGTCTCACTGGATGTCTTAAGGTCCTTCTAACTTTATAGGGTATAGTAGCTTATTTCCTGAATCCTCTCACACTTTAGGAAAACTGGAACCAGCAGGCTTTTGTGGACTTCCTGGATGTATCAATGCCTTCATAAAAATCGCCTATAATTATACCCTTGAAGCAGGACATTTCTGTTTAGTTTTCTTTGTATAGTGCCACACACAGATGTTTACTCAATGCTTCCTAGTGAATCGAATCAGCCTGGTAATCTACATTTTTTCAAACTATATTGATGCCAGCATAGATGAGTTTAATGCATTTTTTACCGATTGGGGTAATGACCCAAGATTTTCAATAGAGCATCTTTTTAAATAAATTCTTTGCCCCAACCTCCTAACTTCCTCTATATAGCTAGCTAGTACTCAACACCTCATTGCAGCAGTCAGGGACAGGAGAGATATCGAAAGATAAAGTCTACTATTCCTGGAGTAGAGTATGTCCTTGGTTTCCACCCAGCTTTATACTGTGATTCTCATCATCAGAAGACTTTTGGCATTTATGTGACAGAAAAGAAACTTGTCTTACTGCTTTATACACTGTCAAAATATTTCTTCCCTACAAATACTTGTTATACTTCTGTAGGTCAGGGTTTAAAATGATCTACATTGACTCTTAAATTTACTTCATAAATAAAATATCTTATTTTCTTTTTCATGTTATTATCTCCTTAATCATGATTTCTCTTCAAAATCCTTTGTTTATTTTAGTTTTTTCAAGACTTCAAAATTAAAAACAGGATTATATCTCCCAAAGCAATAAATAAACATATCTTATAGAAGTTTATTAAAGAAATATAATTGTTTGACTTTACCATCATGGAGACAAAATATTAAATGTTCCATTGAATTGCATTCTTGACAATCTGCTAAATTAGAATCCAGGAAAGTTAACAGAACTTTAGGCTATCATCTCATTTTCAAACAGTTATAGACATGCAAAACAATCTCAATATTTTTAAAATTTTTATTTAATTTAGTATCCCCAATAACACTGTTAGATAAGTATTCTTATTTCTAAGTTTCAGACAAGAAACTAATGGTCAGAGATAGTAAGTAATTATCCAAGGTTTTACAGTGATGTTACAAATAGGAGTAAAGATTACATAGGAATCAATGTCCTAATAGTAGTGATACTATTTTTAACAGTATCACTTTAACAGTAGTGATACAGCTTTTAACAATTAAGTTCAATAAGCAATGCATTCTAGAAAATAAGTTAATATATTATGCCAAGGCATGTAAAACCAGAAAGTAGGTCATTTTTGTAGTTAATAAATTTCTTAATTTCTTCCTATCTCTGCCTTCATTAAATTTAAGGTCATCCTCCAATGACTCATATACTAGAGTCAAAAGTTTGACTCTTCATATCAGAAAGGAGCCAGTTTTTCTAAGTATGAATTTCCCATTGATATGTGTGCATAAGAAGAGAAGAACACTGTTAACATTTAAGAGATGTTTTTGAAAAGAAGAAAAAAATTATTCTTCACAGAGCAGAGCATAGTAGACACAGTGTTTGTGACCATTATAACTTACTTCCTAGCAAGGAAGCACTTGTTCTTCCTGTGTTCTTTTTTTCTTTTTTTCTGTAGTAAAGAAGTAAAGTCAAGGTGTGTTGAGTCATTTCATAGTGTTCTCTTATATCCTGTTATAAGATCACCTTACAAGTAATAACTTCTTCCAGTTGCCCTTTGTTGACTATTTTCTACGTGCCTGCTGTTATGTAAGGTGCTCCTGTCTTGACAAAAATCCTATAAGGTCAGTATTATTACTCACCAATTCTCACTGCAGCAACAACTAATGAAGCAAATTAAATATAAAGGGATCCCCAGGAAGGAAGAATCCTAGCATGTGAGCCCAGGCTTCTAAGGTTCATGATTTCTAGTCTGCAATGGAAAATTCAAGCAACCTTTTGTACCTGACAAAATAGAAGACTTTAATACAATTTTTACATGCTGAGAATTCAAAAGGAAAGAAAAACCTTGTAAATTCTATCAAGGATAGATTGATTCAAAGTAATAACTGTTTGTCAGAAATTGTCCTCCAACAAGAAGGTAGCTGGATATAAATAATTCTGTACTGCTTATACTGACCCATATTTCATGCACCCATCCTTCTTACCCACCATGCTTGCACTCTCTTCCTATTCCTAATTCCCTCATTAGCCTATATTTTCATGTATCACCTATGCATTTTAGTCTAGATATTGATTATCCTTTTTCATATTTCTCCTGTCAAAAAATAAACTTCTATATCATATACGTTTTTTGAAGCCCTAATAACTGAGAGAGGTCTGTTAATCTTGGAGGTTTATTTTGCTAAGGTTGAGGACATGCATGCATGACACAGCCTCAGAAGGTCCTGATGACTTGTGTCCAAAGTGGTTGGGGCACAGCTTGGTTTCATACTTTATAGGAAGACATGAGACATAAATCAATATATGTAAGATGTACATTTGTTTCATACAGACAGGTCAGACAACCAGAAGCAGGGGGGCTTCCATGTCACAGGTAGGTGAGAGGCAAATGGTTGCATTCTTTTGAGTTTCTGATTAGCTTTTCCAAAGGAGGCAACCAGACATGCATTTATCTCAGTGAATGGAGGGATGACTTTGAATAGAATAAATCAACAGTCAAAAGCTATTGGCCCTGTTTCAGCCAAGGAAACTTTTCTTTTCAGCTACTGACTGCTTTTAACAATTAAGTAAAATATACTCCTATGAACAAAATTTGGAGCATATTTGTTTCTCTCTACCTGATTTCTTCAGAATTTGGAACTATTTGTGAGTATTCTTAACTTATGGCAATATAGTTATTTGTATACAAGTCTCTTCATTTGAAAAAAAATTGGTTCACAGGAGCATACTTTACTTCATTGTTAAAGCTGTTAATAGCTCAAAAGAAAAGTTTCCTTGACCCTAAGCAGTTCCCAGTTTGACTTTTCCCTTTAGCTTAGTGATTTGGGGCCCCAATGTTTACTTTCCTTTCATAATTTCCCCCCCGCCCTTTTTTTTTAATTTTTTGGAGAAAGCATTTTAGAAGAAAATGAATTTCTGGTCTCAGCTTCTGTCTGATCTCTTATTGCTAGAATGGTCTATTCCTAAACAGGTAAGTCCTGAGTTATTAGGAAAGCTCATTTTAGCAGCTTGTGAAGTCTCATATCCTACGAAGACAAAATAGGGGAAGGAAGGGAGAAAAACAACAACAAACAAAAGAACAATCCTGGAAAATCGAAAACTGATATAGGCCACATTACTCTAAAGTCCATACATCAGCAGGCAGGTATGAAAGTGGCTTATGTATGTCATCAGGTTGCTATTATTTTCTTCTAAAGTTTAAGTTGTCTAGCTTCAGTTTTCAGGACTTTAATAAAACACAGTTTAATTTTCAGTGATTTCAAATTAGGAAAATGGAGGAAAAGGAAAAGAAAGAAGAAAAAAATTGAAAATATTTTCTGGAGTTATGTAGCCAGGAAAATTAGAATTCATTCCAAATGGTAGAAAATAATAAAATTTGAAAAACATTAGGCAAGACTAGAAT
>NW_016813678.1:850752-858804 GCF_001698545.2 Rhinopithecus bieti
AAAAAAAAAAAAAAAAAGCAATGTTTTAAACAAAAGGTCAAAAATACTACTTTAGTCTATTACTTCAGTCCACACACTTAATTCCTATTCTCCTTGATATTCATGAACATTTCATCTATCTATGAATCCTGAAAATTTTTCCTCTGTTCTGATGTCACAATCTCCAGTCTTATCTAAAACCTACATTCGAGAGCACCTGTTAAAGTTTTATAGCTGATTATAAAACCACCTTCTAAAGAGGACCAAAACAAGACAACAATTATCTGTGGATGACAAAAAGTTTTAGGGCAGCCACAGTCAAAGACACTATTGACAAGGAAATGTGTTACCTCTGTGGCACACAATAATTTAATATAACAATTATAATTCTTACTGATAACATACACCAAGTCATATCAGAATTATAGGAGTTTCCCATAATTTTGGAACACATACCAATAACATATTTATACAAATACAGCCCAAAGAAAGCCAAACACCATTTCATATTTGACAATGCTTCCTGTATGATTTGTATAACAAATAAACTAAATATGTTATTTTTGGACTTTAGGGAACCTAATATCTTAAAGGATTAATTAGGTCAAAAAAGGACATAATTTATAATTTGATTTTGGAAAGTTTGTCAAATATCAAAGGCTTAAAACACTTGCTATCACGACATAGGATCACAGGTCACTGTCAAATAAGTCATCCATTTAACCAACTTAATCACTCAAGGATTTCAAAAAAAGCAAAAGCCTTCATTCTTTGAGATAGGAGACTTAATTTTCTAAACAATAAGCCCTAATAAAAGCAGCATGAAGCCAATTAAATTTGTGTTTCAAAATTTTATATAAACAATCTATAAAATTTTAATCTTGACCATAAGATATAACTTCCATAAGCCTTTTATAGCCTTTGTAGGCTTTATTGAAGTGTTGGTTAATACTTCAAAAGAACCTTGTTAATCTGACACAGGGCCCATAAGTTGGTCTTGCACCTGTGTGCCTTTTATATTAGTGGTTATGTTTATAGAGAAACTGAACTTATTTTATCTCTCAAAATCAGCCTTTACAATCTCACATGCCTACCTCTTCTGTCATACTCCCTGGGTTGATGAGTTGAATAGCTTTAATTTCTGGCCCTGTGTCTCAGGAATGCAGTTTATTTTGATTGGCATCTTCTACTGGGCCTGAAGATGAGGCTTTAATTGCTGTCAGTTTTTAAGATTTAGCAAGACTTAATGTCTTTTTTAGACCCGGGAATCAAAGCCCTGTAACTCACTGTCACAAGGACTTTAAAAGCACATAAAGAAAAATACATGGATGTTATAACCTTAAGAAAAAAAAAAAAACTTACCTCAGTTTTTTCCTAAGCCAAACAAATTTGACCTGTTTTATGGACATCACTCAGGCTCTTTCCTCAGCTACCCCTGTCATCACCCAATGGGCCCATGAACAAAGTGGCCGTAGTGGCAGGGATGGAGGTTACACATGGACTCAGCAACATGGACTTCCACTCACCACGGCTGACCTGGCTATGACCATGACTGAGTGCCCAATTAGCCAGCAGCAGAGACCAAAAGTGACCCCTCGATATGGCACTATTCCCTGGGGTGATCAGCCAGCTACCTGGTGGCAGGTTCATTATATTTGACCTCTTCTATCATGGAGAGGGCAGAGGTTTGTCCTCACTGGAATAGACACTTACTCCGGATATGGGTTTACCTATCCTGCACGCAATGCTTCTTCCAAGGCTACCATCTGTGGACTCATGGAATGCCTTATCCATGTGGAATATCCATCATGGTATTCCACACAGCATTGCCTCTGACCAAGGCACTCACTTTACAGCTAAAGAAGTGCAGCAGCGAGCTCATGCTCATGGAATTCACTGGTTTTACCATGTTCCCCATCATCCTGAAGAGGCTGGATTGATAGAATAGTGGAATGGACTTTTGAAATCACAATTACAATATCAACTAGGTGACAACACTTTGCAAGTCTGGGGCAAAGTTTTCCAGAAGGACATGTATGCTCCGAAACAGTGTCCAATATATGGTACTGTTTCTCCAAAAGCCAGGATTCACAGGTCCAGGAATCAAGGGGTGCAAGTGGAAGTGGAGCCACATACCATCACCCCTAGTAATCCACTAGCAAAATTTTTGCTTCTTGTTCCCATGACATTAAATTCTACTGGCCTAAAGGTCTTAATTCCAGAGGAAAGAATGTGGCCACCAGGAGACACAACAACAATTCCATTAAACTAGAAGTTAAGATTACCATCTGGACACTTTGGGCTCCTCCTACCTTTAAGTCAACAGGTTAAGAAGGGAGTTACGGTGTTGGCTGGGGTGATTGACCCAGACTATCAAAATGAAATCAATCTACTACTCTATAACAGAGGTTTGGAAGAGTATGAATGGAATACAAGAGATCTCTTAGGGTGTCTCTTAGCATTACCATGCCCTGTGATTAAGGTCAATGGGAAACTGCAACAGCCGCATGCAGGCAGGACTACTTTCATTACCTCTCAGTAATGAAAGTCTGGGTCACTCCAACAGGAAAAAAATAAGACCTGCTGTGGTGCTTGCTGAAGGCAAAGGGAATACAGAATGGGTAATAGAAGAAGGTAATAATCAATATCAGCTACGACCACGTGACCAACTGCTGAAATGAGGACTGTAATTGTCATGAGTATTTCCTCCTTCTTTTGTTAAAAACATGTTTGTGTATGTATACATTTGTACTAAGAAAATATCTTCATTTTATTTTCTTCTCCTTTATCATGTGACATGTGATTAATTGACTTCGTATCAGCATATAAATATTGTTAACTTTATGCAATATTATTTGGGTTGGGGATTGGTGCATTTCCAGTTGTGTGAAGGATAGTTGTATTACGTTAGGTGTAATTATGACCTTATTATTGTCTTTATTTGAAGATTATGTATGATCTCAGGAGATGTGTATGGGTTCTGGTTGACAAGGGGTGGACTTGTGATGGTTAATACTGAGTGTCAACTTGATTGGATTGAAGGATGCAATATTGATCCTGGGTGTGTCTGTGAGGGTGTTGCCAAAGGAGATTAACATTTGAGTCAGTCGGCTGCGGAAAGCAGACGCACCCTTAACCAGGTAGGCACCATCTAATCAGCCATGAGTCAATACAAAGCAGGCAGAAAAATGTGAAGTGATGAGATGGGCCTAGCTTCTCAGCCTAAATTTTTCTCCCCAGCTGGATGCTTCCTGCCCTTGAACATCAGACTCCAAGTTCTTCAGTTTTGGGACTCAGACTGGCTCTCTTGTAGTAAGCTGGAGACTCAGGAGAGTTGAGTTGGAACTCTCAATTTCACTTCTAGGAACACTGATTAATTACCCAATGCCAGAGGTCTCCACAAGTCAGACTATTCTGATTGCTGCTTTGCCACTGCTGTCCATTACAGGAGTTTTGCCCAACTTGCCTTTGATCACTGAGTGCCGTCACTTGGCCCCTGTCACCTTGGGATCCAGTTATTCCCTTTATATTTAAATTTTGTAGTTGAGTGACTGCAGTTTCCACCATTAGATCTGACAGACAGAGAAGAGGAATTACAGGGTTCTTCAAAGGTGCAGGTGTTGCCCTAACAAATCTATTTCAGAAGGCATTGGTCAAGGGTATATCTTCTGGACCTTTCCAGCTGGGATGAGTAGGTCTAAAGTGACCAATCTACTACACCATCCCCATCTCCCTATGTCTTTGGATCCTTTCCTCTACATTAAACCAATGGAGATCAGGCATTTCCAGCTCACTCACAGTAGGCCATCTTTTAATCCATATTTTAGCTAACCAAGCAAATAAACTATTAGAACCTTTTTTAACTCCCTGAGCTGCAACATTAAATGCAGAGTCCCTGCTTAGTGGGCCCAAATCAATAAATTCAGCCTGATCCAACTCTATGTTTTTTCCACCATTATCCCATATCCTTAATATCCATTCCCATGCCTGTTCTCCAGATTACTGTTTATATAAATTAGGGAACTCAAACAGTTCTTTTTGAGTGTAGCACACCCCCTCATGGGTCACATTCTCAACCTCACCTCTGTCAGGCCCCTAGAGGTATAGTTACAGGTATAGTTATAGGTTTAGAAGCAAACAGAGGGGGAAAAAAAAGAAGAAGAAGAAGAAGAAGCAAACAGAGGTGTTGAGGGTAGCTTCTGAGGAGAAGCAACATTATTTTGCCTGGCAACTCCCTCAGGGGAGGCCATCACTGTTGCCTCAGGCAGCACAGGGTTTATCTCCTCAGACAAAGGTGGAAAGACTGATGGCAGGCAGCGTGGGTCTGGGAGGAGATGTTACCACTATTGGGAATGGGGAAGCTGTTAATTCAGGCAAAAAAAAAGGTTTATCAGAGTTTAGAAACTCAGAGTCTTCAGTTTCATCAGGGTCCTCGCACATATCCCCATTCCATGTTGCAGGGTCCCATTCTTTTCCAATCAATGCCCTCAGTTTAACAGTAGACTGATGAGGCTGTGCATGAATCTTTTGTTGCAGGTCAGCCACTCACATGATAAGAGCTTGTGTCTGTTTTCCCACAATTTCAGCTCTTTCTCTGCAGGAGATAAGACTCTCACTTAGGGCAATCTTAGCAGATTTGAGGCTCAGTATCTGCTTCTGAAGCCAGGAGACAGAATCCCTGAGTTCATCATTTTCTTTAGTCAGTTGTCCACTGAACTTAGGAGTAACGAACCAGCTTCCTTATGTTCCTTGGTTCTCCATATATGGTCAAAGGTATTATGTATAGAGTCACTAAACTCCTTGCCTCTCATGAGCAATGAATTAGGAGTGTCAAATGCATTTATTTTGCATAACTCTTTAAACAGTTCATGCCGAGGACTATCAGTGTTATCCATACTATTAGAAATAGAGTCCTTAGCACTTATGAGTCTAAACATATTAAGCAGCAAACTCCTGAAGCTCCAAAACCAATTAAAGAACTCCATCCTTAATTTTCTGTTTCTCTAGAACCACTCCTGGTACCAAAATCTGTATGAACCAGGGTTCTCTTAGAGGGACAGAACTAATAGGAGATATATATATATATAGATATCTATATCTATATATATATATATCTCCTATTAAGTTAATACTTAATAAACTCCCTTTCATATATATATATATATACACACACACACACACATACACACATACATAGGTATACAGTCTATTGTGGGACCTTATGATTGTGTAAGTTAATACTTAATAAACTTCTCTTCATTAACTTACACAATAATAAGGTTCCACAATAAGATGTCTGCAAGCTGAGGAGCAAGGAGAGCCAGTCCAGTTCCCAAAACTGAAGAACTTGGAGTCCAATGTTGGAAGGCAGGAAGTATCCAGCGTGGGAGAAAGATGTAGGCTGAGAGGCTAGGCCCATTTTGTAACTTTACGTTTTTATGCCTGCTTCATATTGGCTGGCAGCAGATGGTGCCCACCTGATTAAGGGTAGGTCTGCCTTCCCCAGCCCACTGACTCAAATGTTAGTCTCCTTTGGCAATACCCTCACAGACACACCAGGATCAATGTTGCATCCTTCAATCCAGTCAAGCTGACACTCAGTATTAACTGTCGCAACAGGATAAATATATATAGTAATTCTCATGTGAAGTGCTTGGAAGCAGAAATATTAGATATTTTGGCTTTTTTCAGGTTTTGGAATATTTGCATATTTATAGTGAGATATCTTGGAGATGGGACCCAAGTCTAAATAGAACATTTATGTTTCATATGTACCTTATACATAAAGCTTGGAGGTAATTTTCACAATATTTTAGTAATTTCACACATATAACAAAGTTTGTACACACTGAACCTGTCTAGCACCAGTGTCACTATCTCAGCCACTCATAGACAATCTATGGTTCTTTGGCATCACCATCATTCCTGATGCTGAATTTATATGCTACTGATAAGCAATTATTTTCTTACACTTACTCACACATAATTAGTTAACAGTGAAAAATATGACATACTATTAACACAGTGAAAAAACAATATGTTCTGGGAAACTAAGCAGCACAGAGGCATCAGCAGAATACCTGTATCAGCTGTTAAGCAGCAACAGTCAACAATGGCAGGCTTTCAGTCTCCATCCATGATGCTGTGTTTTGATTAAAAGGATACTGCACAATGGATTTTACTTTTTAGGTGAGAATAAACATCAGAAGCTGTTAAGGGACCGTGAATTTAATTATCTATGGATGATGAGGCATTTTGCCGGATGGCTTTTTTTTTTTCTCCAGTAGATGTTTCCTGCAGTCATCTACTTCATTAACAACATTCTTGTTTTAGAAGTCTCTCTTTGACTTTATAAACTGACATGATTTCTTGTTCTGTTAAGAATGCACAGTGGTTGGGAATGACTGTTTGTGGGAAAAATTTTTTAAAAGACAAGACAGAAAGGAAGAAAAAGAAGAATGAATGCTGGGCCTGGTGTGGTGGCTCATGCCTATAATACCAGCACTTTGGGAAGCCAAGACAGGAGGATCATTTGAGGCCCAAAATTTGAGACCAGCCTGGGAAATAATAAAGTGAGATCCCATCTCTACAAATACAAATAAAATAAAATAATGAAAAAGAAGGCACACTGCTCTAGTCTTTCAATAAGCACATCACACATTTTTATCACGTCACCTACAGACACTTTTTCTACAGTGTTAATACCATCTTCATCATCACCATTATCACAATCATTTTGATTCAGAACCTTGTGGCTATTTCACCACCACTCAGTGAATGAACAACTGAAGCCTCATTACTGATGTTAAAAGCTTCAGTATTCACTTCTTCCAGCTTATTGATGGACTCTGAAAATATTTTTTTCTGTATATAAGGAGGTAAGACATTATTTCCTTCTCACTTGACATACGGAATCCTTTAAAGTCATCATCTTGTTCATCATCATCCCTAAACATGAGTTTCAGGCCAGAGGTTGTGCCAGGTACACACAACTGTGTCTTTGGTCACTGTGAGGCAAGCATTGGCAATAGAATATAAGGCGTTCTTCATGGTAATTTTTTTTTTTAATTGTTCACATTCACGCCACTGTTCACTGCCACTCACATGCTGTTCAAGAAAGTGATTTTATATTTACTCTTTATAAATCTAAGGGTACACAAATCATAGGGCTAAATTAATGAAGTCATAGTTGGGCAGAAGTATATAACATAAACATTATTTTTATGAGAATTTCACATGTAGGATGAACAGAGTCAAAAATAACAAAATCTTGTGGTCATTATACAGTTCAGCTTCCCTGCAGTAAGCACAATTTGCTGGAACAAAATGTTAGTAAAACTAATCATAAAAGATGTCCCTGTTGATTTATGCCTTTTTGTTAGCATAATAATGGTCTGATAAAAAAATTCCCTCTTTGAAAACAGTGAGGCCATAAGCTTTTGCCTGTTGTAGAAAATTTATACTTATGTGTGCCTACTGCATTAGCACATCCCAGCACAGTTATTCTGTCCTTGGCATCCTTAGTTTCTGTAGGGACCCTAATCAGCTGTAGTCAGTGCGTTTCTGGGACAACAACCCCAGAACAATGATTTTGTTCTTAATTTGTTCATTGTTATTTATCAAGAGAAACTATTTCTTAACCCACATATTTATGTTTTATAGTTCAGGAACACAGGTCAGTGACAAACTTCTAGGTAATTCAACCCTAAGAATTACCCTTCTAGGAAATTCAGCACCCCACTTTTTTTTGAGACAGGGTCTTATTCTGTTGCCCAGGTTGGAATGCAGTAGTGCAATGACGGCTCACTGTAGACTTGACTTCCCAGGCTCAAGCAATCCTCCCAGCTTACCCTCAACAAGTAGTTGGGACCACAGGTGCACGCCACTGTGCCTGGCTAATTTTTAAAATTTTTGGTAGAGACAGGGTCTCCCTGTGTTACCCAGGCTGGTCTTTAACTCCTGGGCTGAAATGAACCTCCTGCTTTGGCCTCCCAAAGTGTTGGAATTATAGGCGTAAGCCACTATGCCTAGTCTATCTATATGTATTTTAGTTTTTTTTTTTTTTTTTTTTTT